>NC_092247.1:11498685-11541185 GCF_036320965.1 Panulirus ornatus | reverse complement strand
CAGACGAAAGAAATGGCCAAACCCACCCCCATACACATGTATATACACACACGTCCACACACGCAAATCTACATACCTATACATCTCAATATACACATATATATACACACACAGACACATACATATATACCCATGCACACAATTCACACTGTCTGCCTTTATTCATTCCCATCGCCACCTCGCCACACATGGAATACCGTCCCCTTCCCACGTCATGTGTGCGGGGTAGCGCTAGGAAAAGACAACAAAGGCCTCATTCGTTCACACTCAGTCTCTCGCTGTCATGCAATAATGCCCGAAACCACAGCTCCCTTTCCACATCCAGGCCCCACACAGCTTTCCATGGTGTACCCCAGACGCTTCACATGCCCTGATTCAATCCACTGACAGCACGTCAACCCCGGTATACCACATCGATCCAATTCACTCTATTCATTTCCCGCCTTTCACCCTCCTGCATGTTCAGGCCCCGATCACTCAAAATCTTTTTCACGCCATCTTGCCACCTCCAATTTGGTCTCCCACTTCTCCTCGTTCCCTCCACCTCCGACACGTATGGTCAATCTTGGTCAATCTTTCCTCACTCATTCTCTCCATGTGCCCAAACCATTTCAAAACACCCTCCTCTGCTCTCTCAACCACGCTCTTTTTATTTACACACATCGCTCTTACCCTTACATTACTTACTCGATCAAACCACCTCACACCACACATTGTCCTCAAACATCTCATTTCCAGCACATCCACCCTCCTGCGCACAACTCTATCCATAGCCCACGCCTCGCAACCATACAACATTGTTGGAACCACTATTCCTTCAAACATATCCATTTTTGCTTTCTGAGATAATGTTCTCGACTTCCACACATTCTTCAAGGCTCCCAGGATTTTCGCCCCCTCCCCCACCCTATGATTCACTTCCGCTTACATGGTTCCATCCGCTGCCAGATCTACTCCCAGATATCTAAAACACTTTACTTCCTCCAGTTTTTCTCCATTCAAACTTACCTCCCAATTGACTTGACCCTCAACCCTACTGTACCTAATAACCTTGCTTTTATTCACATTTACTCTTAACTTTCTTCTTTCATACTCTTTACCACACTCAGTTACCAGCTTCTGCAGTTTCTCACATGAATCAGCCACCAGCGCTGTATCATCAGCGAACAACAACTGACTCACTTCCCAAGCTCTCTCATCCACAACAGATTTCATTCTTGCCCCTCTTTCCAAAACTCTTGCATTTACGTCCCTAACAACCCAATCCATAAACAAATTAAACAACCATGGAGACATCACACACCCCTGCCGCAAACCTACATTCACTGAGAACCAATCACTTTCCTCTCTTCCCACACGTACACATGCCTTACATCCTCGATAAAAACTTTTCATTGCTTCTAACAACTTGCCTCTCACACCATATATTCTTAATACCTTCCACAGAGCATCTCTATCAACTCTATCATATGCCTTCTCCAGATCCATAAATGCTACATACAAATCCATTTGCTTTTCTAAGTATTTCTAACATACATTCTTCAAAGCAAACACATGATCCACACATCCTCTACCACTTCTGAAACCACACTGCTCTTCCCCAATTTGATGCTCTGTACATGCCTTCACCCTCTCAATCAATACTCTCCCATATAATCTACCAGGAATACTCAACAAACTTATATCTCTGTAATTTGAGCACTCACTCTTATCCCCTTTGCCTTTGTACAATGGCACTATGCACGCATTCCGCCAATCCTCAGGCACCTCACCATGAGTCATACGTACATTAAATAACCTTACCAACCAGCCAACAATACAGTCACCCCCTTTTTTAATAAATTCCACTGCAATACCATCCAAACCTGCTGCCTTGTCGGCTTTCATCTTCCGCAAAGCTTTTACTACCTCTTCTCTGTTTACCAAATCATTTTCCCCAACCCTCTCACTTTGCACACCACCTCGACCAAGACACCCTATATCTGCCACTCTATCATCAAACACATTCAACAAACCTTCAAAATACTCACTCCATCTCCTTCTCACACCATCACTACTTGTTATCACCTCCCCATTAGCGCCCTTCACTGAAGTTCCCATTTGCTCCCTTGTCTTACGCACTTTATTTACCTCCTTCCAGAACATCTTTTTATTCTCCCTAAGATTTAATGATACTCTCTCACTCCAACTCTCATTTGCCCTCTTTTTCACCTCTTGCACCTTTCTCTTGACCTCCTGTCTCTTTCTTTTATACATCTCCCACTCAATTGCATTTTTTCCTGCAAAAATCGTCCAAATGCCTCTCTCTTCTCTTTCACTAATACTCTTACTTCTTCATCCCACCACTCACTACCCTTTCTAATCAACCCACCTCCCACGCTTCTCATGCCACAAGCATCTTTTGCGCAATCCATCACTGATTCCCTAAATATATCCCATTCCTCCCCCACTCCCCTTACTTCCATAGTTCTCACCTTTTTCCATTCTGTATTCAGTCTCTCCTGGTACTTCCTCACACAAGTCTCCTTCCCAAGCTCACTTACTCTCACCACCCTCTTCACCCCAACATTCACTCTTCTGAAAACCCATACAAATCTTCACCTTAGCCTCCACAAGATAATGATCAGACATCCCTCCAGTTGCACCTCTCAGCACATTTACATCCAAAAGTCTCTCTTTCGCGCGCCTGTCAATTAACATGTAATCCAATAACGCTCTCTGGCCATCTCTCCTACTTACATACGTATACTTATGTAAGTACATATGTATATCGAGATATACATATCTATATCTCGATATAAGCGAGATATACATATGTATATCTCCCTTTTTAAACCAGGTATTCCCAATCACCAGTCCTTTTTCAGCACATAAATCTACACGCTCTTCACCATTTCCATTTACAACACTGAACACCCCATGTATACCAATTATCCCCTCAACTGCCACATTACTCACCTTTGCATTCAAATCACCCATCACTATAACCATTACTATTATATATATATATATATATATATATATATATATATATATATATATATATATATATATATATATATTTATATTATGATGTCTCCATGGTTGTTTAATTTGTTTATGGATGGGGTTGTTAGGGAGGTGAATGCAAGAGTTTTGGAAAGAGGGGCAAGTATGAAGTCTGTTGGGGATGAGAGAGCTTGGGAAGTGAGTCAGTTGTTGTTCGCTGATGATACAGCGCTGGTGGCTGATTCATGTGAGGAACTGCAGAAGCATGTGACTGAGTTTGGTAAAGTGTGTGAAAGAAGAAAGTTGAGAGTAAATGTGAATAAGAGCAAGGTTATTAGGTACAGTAGGGTTGAGGGTCAAGTCAACTGGGAGGTAAGTTTGAATGGAGAAAAACTGGAGGAAGTAAAGTGTTTTTGATATCTGGGAGTGGATCTGGCAGCGGATGGAACCATGGAAGCGGAAGTGGATCATAGGGTGGGAGAGGGGGCGAAAATCCTGGGAGCCTTGAAGAATGTGTGGAATTCGAGAACATTATCTCGGAAAGCAAAAATGGGTATGTTTGAATGAATAGTTGTTCCAACAATGTTTTATGGTTGCGAGGCGTAGGCTATGGATAGAGTTGTGCGCAGGAGGGTGGATGTGCTGGAAATGAGATGTTTGAGGACAATATGTGGTGTGAGGTGGTTTGATCGAGTAAGTAATGTAAGGGTAAGAGAGATGTGTGGAAATAAAAAGGGTGTGGTTGAGAGAGCAGAAGAGGGTGTTTTGAAATGGTTTGGTCACATGGAGAGAATGAGTGGGGAAAGATTGACCAAGAGGATATATGTGTCAGAGGTGGAGGGAACGAGGAGAAGTGGGAGACCAAATTGGAGGTGGAAAGATGGAGTGAAAAAGATTTTGAGTGATCGGGGGCCTGAACATGCAGGAGGGTGAAAGGCGTGCAAGGAATAGAGTGAATTGGAACTATGTGGTATACTGGGGTCGACGTGCTGTCAATGGATTGAACCAGGGCATGTGAAGCGTCTGGGGTAAACCATGGAAAGTGTGTGGGGCCTGGATGTGGAAAGGGAGCTGTGGTTTCGGTGCATTATTACATGACAGCTAGAGACTGAGTGTGAACGAATGTGGCCTTTGGTGTCTTTCCTAGCGCTACCTCGCACACATGAGGGGGGAGGGGGCTGTTATTCCATGTGTGGCGAGGTGGCGATGGGAACAAATAAAGGCAGACAGTATGAATTATGTACATGTGTCTATATGTATATGTCTGTGTGTGTATATATATGTGTACATTGAGATGTGTAGGTATGTATATTTGCGTGTGCGGACGTGTATGTTTATACATATGTATGTGGGCGGGTTGGGCCATTCTTTCGTCTGTTTCCTTGCGGTACCTCGCTAACGCGGGAGATAGCGACAAAGCAAAATAGATAAATAAATATATATATATATATATATATATATATATATATATATATATATATATATATATATATATATATATATATATATAAAGATTGAGACGGGAGAACGTGTGAAATTTTCTTACACCCAAATAGTAATTGCATACACACACACAACATTGTGTATCGAAAAAGAGAGAAACGTATCTAAATGATTTTCTTCTTTTTCAGGTAAGGATGTTTGGAGGTACCAGCAGTGTTACTAAGGTAAGATATAATCTTCAGATCTCCGCAGCGCCGCTAAGGGAAGCCGTCCAGAAGCTTTTGGCAGCGTTGCAGAGATAACTGGGCTTAGACTACTGCGCCATTTTAGAATCCCGAGAAGAGACCAGCCATGATAGCGAGAGAAGTGTTAGGGAAATGGATATAGAAAATGCGATACTGTCGCCAATGCATGGGGTCACCCCTGTATCATTAACATTTTGTATATTTCATTTACTTCCTTCTTGCCTTAGGAGTTCCCTGTGTCACCGTAAGGCTCTTGCAGCTCCTAGGAAGCTGGCCATGTCCACTTGTCGGAACCACAAGTTATATCTTTCGTGTATCAATCTAAAACCTTCAGGAGACATCTCTTCCTAAAGCCTCCTCCGTCTGTAAGACATCTCGAATATTGATGTAAAACCTACTCTACTCTCGGTCGCTCAAATTTTCCACCTATTCATTTATTTTTTACTTCGTCAGCTCTTTCTTCGTCAGGAGTCGTCGAGTCATCTTGCCTCGCCTCGTGTCTTGGTCTTTTGAGACTCCCCTGCCTAGGTGGTGGGTCGTCCCTCCCACTGCCTCATCTCAAAGTAGCCCTTACCTCACTCTCTTCTTACCTCCAAGTGGTTATTATATCTGATCTCCCTCACGTTGAAGGCCTCTAAGAGATACTTTACGGCCTCTTGGCTAACGTTAATGGCATCTTTTTTTTTTCTTTTATAACTTTTGTTTACGAGAAGCCGAGTGGAGGGAGAGGCAGAGCTCGAAGTTGACACCTCGTTCGTTTGGCTTCCATATTTGTCCATCCCTAACTCGTACCTTCCTGATCATACCTGCCCATGCACCGTCCATCCCTACCCTAAGTCTTCCTATCTACCCACACCTGTCGGTGCCTTTGCATATATGCGTAAGTCACTCGACACCTGCCCAAGTTGGCCCACACCCACCCATACCTTTCCACGTTTGAGTAAGATCTTGTACACCTAGCCACACCCTCCCACACCTGCCCACATCCTTTCACACCTGCCTTTACTAACCTTCATCTACTTACATTAATAATATTATTATTATTATCATTATTATCATTATTATTATTATAATTATTATTATTATTTTTTTTTTTTTTTTTTTTTTCATACTTTGTCGCTGTCTCCCGCGTTTGCGAGGTAGCGCAAGGAAACAGACGAAAGAAATGGCCCAACCCCCCCCCCCCCATACACATGTACATACGTCCACACACGCAAATATACATACCTACACAGCCTTCCATGGTTTACCCCAGACGCTTCACATGCCTTGATTCAATCCACTGACAGCACGTCAACCCCTGTATACCACATCGCTCCAATTCACTCTATTCCTTGCCCTCCTTTCACCCTCCTGCATGTTCAGGCCCCGATCACACAAAATCTTTTTCACTCCATCTTTCCACCTCCAATTTGGTCTCCCTCTTCTCCTCGTTCCCTCCACCTCCGACACATATATCCTCTTGGTCAATCTTTCCTCACTCATTCTCTCCATGTGCCCAAACCATTTCAAAACACCCTCTTCTGCTCTCTCAACCACGCTCTTTTTATTTCCACACATCTCTCTTACCCTTACGTTACTTACTCGATCAAACCACCTCACACCACACATTGTCCTCAAACATCTCATTTCCAGCACATCCATCCTCCTGCGCACATCTGTATCCATAGCCCACGCCTCGCAACCATACAACATTGTTGGAACCACTATTCCTTCAAACATACCCATTTTTGCTTTCCGAGATAATGTTCTCGACTTCCACACATTTTTCAAGGCTCCCAAAATTTTCGCCCCCTCCCCCACCCTATGATCCACTTCCGCTTCCATGGTTCCATCCGCTGACAGATCCACTCCCAGATATCTAAAACACTTCACTTCCTCCAGTTTTTCTCCATTCAAACTCACCTCCCAATTGACTTGACCCTCACCCCTACTGTACCTAATAACCTTGCTCTTATTCACATTTACTCTTAACTTTCTTCTTCCACACACTTTACCAAACTCAGTCACCAGCTTCTGCAGTTTCTCACATGAATCAGCCACCAGCGCTGTATCATCAGCGAACAACAACTGACTCACTTCCCAAGCTCTCTCATCCCCAACAGACTTCATACTTGCCCCTCTTTCCAGGACTCTTTCATTTACCTCCCTAACAACCCCATCCATAAACACAAACAACCATGGAGACATCACACACCCCTGCCGCAAACCTACATTCACTGAGAACCAATCACTTTCCTCTCTTCCTACACGTACACATGCCTTACATCCTCGATAAAAACTTTTCACTGCTTCTAACAACTTGCCTCCCACACCATATATTCTTAATACCTTCCACAGAGCATCTCTATCAACTCTATCATATGCCTTCTCCAGATCCATAAATGCTACATACAAATCCATTTGCTTTTCTAAGTATTTCTCACATACATTCTTCAAAGCAAACACCTGATCCACACATCCTCTACCACTTCTGAAACCGCACTGCTCTTCCCCAATCTGATGCTCTGTACATGCCTTCACCCTCTCAATCAATACCCTCCCATATAATTTACCAGGAATACTCAACAAACTTATACCTCTGTAATTTGAGCACTCACTCTTATCCCCTTTGCCTTTGTACAATGGCACTATGTACGCATTCCGCCAATCCTCAGGCACCTCACCATGAGTCATACATACATTAAATAACCTTACCAACCAGTCAACAATACAGTCACCCCCCTTTTTAATAAATTCCACTGCAATACCATCCAAACCTGCTGCCTTGCCGGCTTTCATCTTCCGCAAAGCTTTTACTACCTCTTCTCTGTTTACCAAATCATTTTCCCTAACCCTCTCACTTTGCACACCACCTCGACCAAAACACCCTATATCTGCCACTCTGTCATCAGACACATTCAACAAACCTTCAAAATACTCATTCCATCTCCTTCTCACATCACCGCTACTTGTTATCACCTCCCCATTTACGCCCTTCACTGAAGTTCCCATTTGCTCCCTTGTCTTACGCACCCTATTTACCTCCTTCCAGAACATCTTTTTATTATTATTATTATTATTATTATTATTATTATTATTATTATTATTATTATTATTATTATTGTTGTTGTTATCATTAATATTATTATTATTATCATTATCATCATTATTATTAATGTTATCATTATTATTATTATTATTATTATTATTGTATTATCATTATTATAATCATTATTATTATCATTATTATTATTATTATTATCATTATTATTATTATCATTATTATCATTATCATTATTATTATTATTATTATTATTATTATTATTATTATTATTATTATTATTATTATTATCATTATTATCTATATTATTATTATTATCATTATTATCATTATTGTAATTATTATTATTATCATTATTATTATCATTATTATTATTATCATTATTATTATTATTATTATTATTATTATTATCATTATCATTATTATTATTATTATTATTATTATTATTATTATTATTATTATTATTATTTTTATTATTATTATCATTCTTTCTTTCAAACTATTCGCCATTTCCCGCGTTGGCGAGGTAGCGTTAAGAACAGAGGACTGGGCCTTGGAGGGAATATCCTCACCTGGCCCCCTTCTCTGTTCCTTGTTTTGGAAAATTAAAAAAAGAAAAAACGAGAGGGGAAGATTTCCAGCCCCCCGCTCCCTCCCCTTTTAGTCGCCTTCTACGACACGCAGGGAATACGTGGGAAGTATTCTTTCTCCCCTATTATTATTATTATTATCATCATTATTTCTATTATTATCATTATTATTATTATTATTATCATTATTATTATTACTATTATTATTATTATTATTATTATTATTATTATTATTATTATTATTATTAATATTATTATTATCATTATTATTCTTATTATTTTTATTACTATTATCATTATTATCATTATTATTATTATTATTATTATTATTATCATTATTATCATTATTATTATTTTTTTTTTTTTTTTTTTTGCTTTGTCGCTGTCTCCCGCGTTTGCGAGGTAGCGCAAGGAAACAGACGAAAGAAATGGCCCAACCCCCCCCCCCATACACATGTACATACGTCCACACACGCAAATATACATACCTACACAGCCTTCCATGGTTTACCCCAGACGCTTCACATGCCTTGATTCAATCCACTGACAGCACGTCAACCCCGGTACACCACATCGCTCCAATTCACTCTATTCCTTGCCCTCCTTTCACCCTCCTGCATGCTCAGGCCCCGATCACACAAAATCTTTTTCACTCCATCTTTCCACCTCCAATTTGGTCTCCCTCTTCTCCTCGTTCCCTCCACCTCCGACACATATATCCTCTTGGTCAATCTTTCCTCACTCATTCTCTCCATGTGACCAAACCATTTCAAAACACCCTCTTCTACTCTCTCAACCACGCTCTTTTTATTTCCACACATCTCTCTTACCCTTACGTTACTCACTCGATCAAACCACCTCACACCACACATTGTCCTCAAACATCTCATTTCCAGCACATCCATCCTCCTGCGCACAACTCTATCCATAGTCCACGCCTCGCAACCATACAACATTGTTGGAACCACTATTCCTTCAAACATACCCATTTTTGCTTTCCGAGATAATGTTCTCGACTTCCACACATTCTTCAAGGCTCCCAGAATTTTCGCCCCCTCCCTCACCCTGTGATCCACTTCCGCTTCCATGTTTCCATCCGCTGCCAGATCCACTCCCAGATATCTAAAACACTTCACTTCCTCCAGTTTTTCTCCATTCAATCTCACCTCCCAATTGACTTGATCCTCAACCCTACTGTACCTAATAACCTTGCTCTTATTCACATTTACTCTTAACTTTCTTCTTTCACACACTTTACCAAACTCAGTCACCAGCTTCTGCAGTTTCTCACATGAATCAGCCACCAGCGCTGTATCATCAGCGAACAACAACTGACTCACTTCCCAAGCTCTCTCATCCCCAACAGACTTCATACTTGCCCCTCTTTACAAAACTCTTGCATTCACCTCCCTAACAACCCCATCCATAAACAAATTAAACAACCATGGAGACATCACACACCCCTGCCGCAACCCTACATTCACTGAGAACCAATCACTTTCCTCTCTTCCTACACGTACACATGCCTTACATCCTCGATAAAAACTTTTCACTGCTTCTAACAACTTGCCTCCCACACCATATATTCTTAATACCTTCCACAGAGCATCTCTATCAACTCTATCATATGCCTTCTCCAGATCCATAAATGCTACATACAAATCCATTTGCTTTTCTAAGTATTTCTCACATACATTCTTCAAAGCAAACACCTGATCCACACATCCTCTACCACTTCTGAAACCACACTGCTCTTCCCCAATCTGATGCTCTGTATATGCCTTCACCCTCTCAATCAATACCCTCCCATACAATTTGCCAGGAATACTCAACAAACTTATACCTCTGTAATTTGAGCACTCACTCTTATCCCCTTTGCCTTTGTACAATGGCACTATGCACGCATTCCGCCAATCCTCAGGCACCTCACCATGAGTCATACATACATTAAATAACCTTACCAACAAGTCAACAATACAGTCACCCCCTTTTTTAATAAATTCCACTGCAATACCATCCAAACCTGCTGCCTTGCCGGCTTTCATCTTCCGCAAAGCTTTTACTACCTCTTCTCTGTTTACCAAATTATTATCATTATTAATATCATTATTATTATTATTATTATTATTATTATTATTATTATTATTATTATTATTATTATTATTATCATTATTTTTTTATTTTTTTTTTTTTTATTATACTTTGTCGCTCTCTCCCGCGTTTGCGAGGTAGCTCAAGGAAACAGACGAAAGAAATGGCCCCCCCCCCCATACACATGTATATACATACGTCCACACACACAAATATACATACCTACACAACTTTCCATGGTTTACCCCAGACGCTTCACATGCCTTGATTCAATCCACTGACAGCACGTCAACCCCGGTATACCACATCGCTCCAATTCACTCTATTCCTTGCCCTCCTTTCACCCTCCTGCATGTTCAGGCCCCGATCACACAAAATCTTTTTCACTCCATCTTTCCACCTCCAATTTGGTCTCCCTCTTCTCCTCGTTCCCTCCACCTCCGACACATATATCCTCTTGGTCAATCTTTCCTCACTCATTCTCTCCATGTGCCCAAACCACTTCAAAACACCCTCTTCTGCTCTCTCAACCACGCTCTTTTTATTTCCTCACATCTCTCTTACCTTTACGTTACTCACTCGATCAAACCACCTCACACCACACATTGTCCTCAAACATCTCATTTCCAGCACATCCATCCTCCTGCGCACAACTCTATCCATAGCCCACGCCTCGCAACCATACAACATTGTTGGAACCACTATTCCTTCAAACATACCCATTTTTGCTTTCCGAGATAATGTTCTCGACTTCCACACATTCTTCAAGGCCCCTAGAATTTTCGCCCCCTCCCCACCCTATGATCCACTTCCGCTTCCATGGTTCCATCCGCTGCCAGATCCACTCCCAGATATCTAAAACACTTCACTTCCTCCAGTTTTTCTCCATTCAAACTCACCTCCCAATTGACTTGACCCTCAACCCTACTGTACCTAATAACCTTGCTCTTATTCACATTTACTCTTAACTTTCTTCTTCCACACACTTTACCAAACTCAGTCACCAGCTTCTGCAGTTTCTCACATGAATCAGCCACCAGCGCTGTATCATCAGCGAACAACAACTGACTCACTTCCCAAGCTCTCTCATCCCCAACAGACTTCATACTTGCCCCTCTTTCCAAAACTCTTGCATTTACCTCCCTAACAACCCCATCCATAAACAAATTAAACAACCATGGAGACATCACACACCCCTGCCGCAAACCTACATTCGCTGAGAACCAATCACTTTCCTCTCTTCCTACACGTACACATGCCTTACATCCTCGATAAAAACTTTTCACTGCTTCTAACAACTCTCCTCCCACATATATTCTTAATACCTTCCACAGAGCATCTCTATCAACTCTATCGTATGCCTTCTCCAGATCCATAAATGCTACATACAAATCCATTTGCTTTTCTAAGTATTTCTCACATACATTCTTCAAAGCAAACACCTGATCCACACATCCTCTACCACTTCTTATTATTATTATCATTATTGTTATTATTATTATTATTATTATTATTATTATTATTATTATTATTATTGTTATTATCATTATTATTATTATTATTATTATTATTATTATTATTATTATTATTAATATTATCATTATTATTGTTATTATTATTATTACTATTATTATTATTATTATTATTATTATTATTATTATTATTATTATTATTATCATTATTATTATTGTTATTATTATTATTATCATTGTTATTATTGTTATTACTATTATTATTATTATTATTATTATTATCATTATTATTATTATTATTATTATTATCATTATTATTATTATCATTATTATTATTATTATTATTATTATTATTATCATTATTATTATTATTATTATTATTATTATTATTATTATTATTATTATTATTATTATCTTTTGCGCACTCCATCACTGATTCCCTAAATACATCCCATTCCTCTCCCACTCCCCTTACTTCCATTGTTCTCACCTTTTTCCATTCTGTACTCAGTCTCTCGTGGTACTTCCTCACACAAGTCTCCTTCCCAAGCTCACTTACTCTCACCACCCTCTTCACCCTAACATTCACTCTTCTTTTCTGAAAACCCATACAAATCTTCACCTTAGCCTCCACAAGATAATGATCAGACATCCCTCCAGTTGCACCTCTCAGCACATTAACATCCAAAAGTTTATATATATATATATATATATATATATATATATATATATATATATATATATATATATATATATATATATATACATATATATATATATATCCCTGGGGATAGGGGAGAAAGAATACTTCCCATGTATTCCCTGCGTGTCGTAGAAGGCGACTAAAAGGGAAGGGAGCGGGGGGCTGAAAATCCTCCCCTCTCATTTTTTTTTTTTTCAATTTTCCAAAAGAGGGAACAGAGAAGGGGGCCAGGTGAGGATATTCCCTCTAAGGCCCAGTCCTCAGTTCTTAACGCTACCTTGCTAATGCGGGAAATGGTGAATAGTATGAAAAAAAAAATTATTATTACTATCATTATTATTATTATTATTATCATTATCATTATTATTATTATTACTATTATTATTATTATTATTGTTATTTTTATCATTATCATTATCATTATTATCATTATTGTTATTATCATTATTATCATTATTATTATTATTATTATTATTATCATTATCATTATTATTAGTAGTAGTATTATCATTATCTTTACTATTATTATTATTATTATTATTATTATTATTATTATTATCATTATTATTATTATTGCTAAACTTTTATTATAACGATAACAATTGGTTAGATATGGTTAAAGGTGACCAGTATGGATGTATGGGATCTGTATAGGCTAATTGGTTAGACATGGCTCGATATCGGATGTCTGTGATCAACACTAAGGTGTGCAGTTAGCTAAAATGTTCCAGAGAGAGATAAACGCGTCAGATGGCTATGATTACCTCGCTAGATAGTTGCAAGTTTGAGATGATAACGCGTATCTGAGATTATGGACACGAGGGATCTTATTCTTGGGCATAGTATACATGGAAGTCAGACTCCAGCAGACAGCCTGCCCCAACCCCCAACAGATTCCAACAGACTCGTGTACACTGGGGTCGACCCTCTGGGTTATAGTTTAGTCAGTGTGGGGAATGAACCAGCCTGAAGCCACAGGAAGGTACTCTGGCACTGCCAGTGTAATTAACTAAAAATATAGACTCGTGTGGCTATGAACGATGTACATCCCATTGTTTTGTATCCCATCAGATTGGGTCTAATGGGAATGTAAAATCTTGTAATCTCAGGCAATTTCGCTCCCTATTTTTGTATGTCTCTCGTAAGTGATATTTGCAGTGATTATAGAGTACTGGGGCAATGAAGTCCCCAGCAAGAACATGAGATTTCACTTCTTTTAATCACTTCAGGGAAAGCTAAACAGCTGGATTTTATTGTGGACCGACCGACGCGACCAGGATTCGCACCTACGAGGGTACGTCCCATTGTCGGCTACCGCGAATACGACACGGTCAGCAAAGCAGACCGTTACATCAAGGAGGTCCAGGGGAAGATTTCATTAATAGTGGATACATAACGCCTAAGACGTTCTTTTAGAGATCTAAGACGTTCTTTTTAAAGATTAGCGTTTTTGATGTTTACGTCAGCAGTCTTTGACGTGGTGGAATTAAGGATGCGGTCTGACAAGAGCCTATCTGCTAAACTGCTCATTGCAACACTCAACTTGAGATGGAATATACTACCCAGCTTTTTACCTTTCCTCCCCTCCACTCCACGCCTCCCCACCTCACACGCTCAATTTCAGACAGGTCACGAGGGCGGGTAAGTTTGCAATTAAGACGTCTGTCAGGAAGATTAGGGTCTTTTGCTTAATGTCTGTATTTGCAGGATACGAGTATTGTAGTCAGCCTTCATCGTCTTGGGGCACATGTTGATTGTGATCACCTGTTTGTAAAGGACACTTTTATATACCGACCACTCAGCTATAGTGGCTACCTGTCTAGAGTAGAAACCCCCCATCCATAACAGCCACCTTTCTATAACGCTTCTCTATAAAGGAAATCCTTGTAATAGTGGTTATCTGCCTAGAATTGCTGTTTTAAGCTGTTGGCTGTTTAAAAGATGCATCCCTTCTACATTAACCACCTGTTCAGAGCGTCCATCACTACATAACGACCATAGTGATCTATTTAATGGCCTCCTATCCATCCATAGCTTCCACCGCTCCACAAGAGCCTCAGATCTTTCATGGACACCGTTCTGTAAAGGTTCCCAGTCTGTAATTTCCACTTTACTGTAGCGTCGTCTTGTTTATGCCGACAGCCTTATACACAGCAGCTGTTACACCCTTCCGTGTGTCTGTGTGCGTGTCTACATGAAATACTTTTTCTAAGAAGAAAAAAAAACATGGAGCTACAACTTTCAATTTTATGCTATTCAAGGAAAATGGTCTTTCGATTCTTTCACATCCTCCACTAGTTTCTATTTTAATTTCTCCTGGGCTCTGGGGTCTCGGAACTCGAGAGAAGGAACGGGAGGGTAAAGAACGAGCAAAAAAAAAAAGGGGGGGCGCGATCCCTTAGATTTTATAGAGCGCGAAATTGGTTTTATAAAAAAAGTTAACCGACTGATACAGAAGGCCCCGAGGTTGGGTACGTCATTAACTTCTGAGAACTGATGGGGCGAGGGAGGGACCGTGTCGAAGTTGGCGGGAGAGGTAGGAACGGTGTGTTTAGTTGACGATGAGGGAAGGGACGTTGTCTAAGTTGGTAGTAGAGGTAGGAACCGTGTCTTTCGTTGACGATGCAGGAGGCGACGTTGTCTCAGTTGATTGGAGAGAGAGAGGAACGGTGTCTAAGTTGACGAATCAGGAAGGGACGTTGTGTTAGTTGATAGTAGAGGTAGGAAAAGTGTCTTTAGTTGACAATAAAGGAAGGGACGTTGTGTTTGTAGGCGAGAAAGGTAGATACGGTGTCTTGACGATACAGAAAGAGACATCGTCTTTAACTGGGAGGAGAGGTAGGAATGGTGCCTGAATTGGCTTTGATCCGTTGAGAGAAGAAATAATGTTTCATTAGATGTCAGAGGTACAAATGGTGTTTGAGTGGCTTATGGGGATAATGACAATGTCTAGTTAGACATAACGGCAGTATAGAAGTAGATGGGAGAGGTAAGGAGAGGGGATTGGCTAATAGAAAGGATAAGAGTAACGTCAAGGGACAGAATGCATCATGCTGTTCAGATGACTCTGATGTATACAGCTTGTAAGTACTACCTGTGAGGCGACTGTAGGAGTGACATTCGTGGTCTTCCCTGACACATACTGTACCTTAACCTGAAAAAAAGTATTGCCAACTCACTCTGTCAGATATAAGAGCTGCGCATTCAAAACATACCAGTGGCAGCAATAGGAGGCAAAAGACAGAGTAATATCACCTGTCATCTTTGGACATGGTTGACGCGTTCAATCTGGTGTTATGTTCAAATACTGAGTCATTTTAAGCGATTTATAAATAGAGAATGTTCGGGTTATTAGTAGAGGAGGTTTAGCCTTTTTCTGTCAGGTCTGAGGCTAGCACACAGCCACTGTGACCGGCTGAAGCTGCAGAGGAGAACAGACCGAATTTACGCCAGGTAGATTTGCAGTGTGAGAGTTCCCGTCGTACTTTGTGCATGACAGGGAGGGTCATATGTTGGTCAGGGGTATGACTGACCGATAGAGGCATCGGAAAGTGCTTCAGTATGTATGGGATTGCCAAGATCGTGGCATTGATGTAAGAAAAAGAAGCTACAGTATGCCAGGAGCTGTGCGAGTGTCATAACGTACGAGTTAGTAGCGTGGAGTGCTACAGAGTAACAGGTAAGGTTTGAGTCTGCTTAGGAATGCCATAAAGCATTGGAGAATAATAGGGAGTAACACAGTAGAGTGAAGTGTGTGTGTGTGTGTGTGTGTGTGTGTCAGAGTGCATGAGGCTTTCAAAAAGTGAGAGGAAGTATCAGAAAGCCACAGGGAAGGGATGCCAGGTAGAACCATGGACTCCTAAGCCTCTAAGCAGTATTAAAGAGCGTCATCAAGTATGAGAGTTAGGGAGGAAGAAGTGAGAAGAGCAGGGATTCAGGAGTAGCAGGGGGGTGTCGGGGAGAGCAGGAGAGACTATGACTGGAGTGTCAGGAGGAGCAGAGGAGTGTCAGGAGGAGCAGGGGAGTGTCAGGAGGTACAGGGGAGTGTCAGAAGGAACAGGGGAGTGTCAGGAGGAGCAGGGGAGTGTCATGAGGAGCAGGGAAGTGTCAGGAGGAACAGGGGAGTGTCAGGAGAAACAGGGGAGTGTCAAGACGAGCAAGAGTGTGTCAGGAGGAGCAGGGGAGTGTTAGGAGGAGTAGGGGAGTGTCAGGAGGAACAAGGGAGTGTCAGGAGCAACAGGGGAGTGTCAAGAGGAGCAAGAGTGTGTCAGGAGGAGCAGGGGAATGTCAGGAGGAACAGGGGAATGTCAAGAGTGTGACTACAACCCACCTTACGGGCATAGTTAACCATGCAGTACCAAGTTATCTCGCTTGCCACCTAGTGAGGTAACCTGCGATAGCATTGAGTCCTCCTACATGTAGGTCGGTTTTGCAGGATGAGACTAAGCGACAACTATTGCTCGGATACACTTACTATAGAGGGTCAATGATGCTCTTTCAGTCACCCTTATAGGTAGACCCGATGAGTACGTCTGTCTACCTCTGGGACGTGATGCAACTGCCTTGATATACAGCTTCGGAGAAACACACACTTTCAAAGCAACAGCGTGTCCATTGGCATTCCTGATTGGAACTTCGATCTGGGTGTATCAAGAACTAGGCAGTGCCTTCCCTCCGCTGCTTTCAATCAGAGTTGTCTGGTAATTGTCCTCACCACCTCTACTTTAGGATGAATAGCTCTGCCCTTAGGGTGTGGTAGAGAGAGGAAGACGACCAAGGGCACCAGTTGAAATGCATGTAGGGGTATGACAAGTGACCACAGACAGTCTGAATGTCAGGCTCACGTCGAGGGGTTAAGGTGAGAGAGGGATTCTTTTGGCCGGCATTGCTCACTGGTTCAGGTTTGAGTCACAGCACCGTCAGTGCCGTGGCTGGAGGGTTTATGATCGCCTCTTGTGAATGTGTCGCCCACTTGTACACCCGCGTGTCGATATGGCTCTCGTAAAAATGCCATGAGAGTTAGTAAGAGGAATACCACACACACACACAGACACACGCACACGCACACACGTACTGCACATATTTACACCATGCACCAGCGATCTGATGGTGAATATTACATGTAAAAAGAAGCGCAGTATTTACTACAAGGAATAGCTTTATATGATGCAGGAGGCCGAGTGAAAAATAGACGTAGCTGAACTGCTCGTTACAGTTGCGTTGTATGTAATGCATTGCGTAGGTGTACTACACCGTAATCATGGGCTAGAGTAATTACAATGACGCTGGAAAGTGTTACAGTAGAATGTATGGGATTACATTGGGATGTGCAATCGATTACAGTTGATTATACAAGGCATGTGATTACATTAGAATGTCCACTCGATTACTGTTGATTATACATGGCATGTGATTACATTAGAATATGCATTCGATTACAGTTGATCAGGTAACTGGTTAGTGTGACTTGGTCAAGGTAACGCAATGCGAAATCTAGGAGAGAACCGGATAGCAGTAAGGGAGTGTCTGAACTGCCAGAAATTATGACAGAACACTGAGGCACGCAGTAAGATGCAACACAATGATGCCAAAAGCAAGAAAATATATAGTAAACAATATGAAGTTACATATATTAAAAGGACGGTGGCATTACCGTTGTACAGATATTATAACAAATAGAATAAGGGCTTTAAGAAGACTAGATAGTGAGGAGCATTTCCTTCTCTTCATGTCCCAAACAGAAAAGGTTGTGGCGCCTGAGTATCTTATAAGGGTTTACTGACACCACATCCCAGTCCACTGAAGCAATCTTAGCGAAGACCTGTCTCGTTCGTGTGATGACTGGACACTACACTGACAATAGAGCACTGCCAGTACATATCAGTGTTAAGAAGTGAGTGGAACGACTTCAGTGAATCAAACTGCTAAGTTCCCTTCGAGGTATGAAGGCTCCAGCGAGGGAGACTGTAGTCTGAAGCGTTCAAATTCTGGGAGCACTAGAGAATATACGAGGTCAAGGCTGACGTAATTACAACGACTTTGCGAAAGCCTATAACAAAGGAGATCACGGTGTCATTTACGAGCAGAATTACATGATGGACGACTAGTTGACGAGGTGGTGAATATAGACCTTCAGAATCATGAGCAACACATTATGGAATGTCATGAGTGAGGTTGATGTGTGATGCGTCCTGGAGGGGAAAAAACTGGCTAACATCGACTTTTTAAGGTGGGGGTCACACGTAGTATATCTGCAGTCCGTCTGAAGCTCAGAACTACATTATTTTTCTTCGCCGGGATATGATGGCTAACTGAATGCCCTAATTAAAGCCATCTCATTATATATATATATATATATATATATATATATATATATATATATATATATATATATATATATATATATATATATATATATATTTTTTTTTTTTTTCTTTTTTTGCTTTGTCGCTGTCTCCCGCGTTTGCGAGGTAGCGCAAGGAAACAGACGAAAGAAATGGCCCAACCCACCCCCATACACATGTATATACATACGTCCACACACGCAAATATACATACCTACACAACTTTCCATGGTTTACCCCAGACGCTTCACATGCCTTGATTCAATCCACTGACAGCACGTCAACCCCGGTATACCACATCGATCCAATTCACTCTGTTCCTTGCCCTCCTTTCACCCTCCTGCATGTTCAGGCCCCGATCACACAAAATCTTTTTCACTCCATCTTTCCACCTCCAATTTGGTCTCCCTCTTCTCCTCGTTCCCTCCACCTCCGACACATATATTCTCTTGGTCAATCTTTCCTCACTCATTCTCTCCATGTGCCCGAACCATTTCAAAACACCCTCTTCTGCTCTCTCAACCACGCTCTTTTTATTTCCACACATCTTTCTTACCCTTACGTTACTTACTCGATCAAACCACCTCACACCACACTTTGTCCTCAAACATCTCATATCCAGCACATCCATCCTCCTGCGCACAACTCTATCCATAGCCCACGCCTCGCAACCATACAACATTCTTGGAACCACTATTCCTTCAAACATACCCATTTTTGCTTTCCGAGATAATGTTCTCGACTTCCACACATTCTTCAAGGCTCCCAGAATTTTCGCCCCCTCCCCCACCCTATGATCCACTTCCGCTTCCATGGTTCCATCCGCTGCCAGATCCACTCCCAGATATCTAAAACACTTCACTTCCTCCAGTTTTTCTCCATTCAAACTCACCTCCCAATTGACTTGACCCTCAACCCTACTGTACCTAATAACCTTGCTCTTATTCACATTTACTCTTAACTTTCTTCTTTCACACACTTTACCAAACTCAGTCACCAGCTTCTGCAGTTTCTCACATGAATCAGCCACCAGCGCTGTATCATCAGCGAACAACAACTGACTCACTTCCCAAGCTCTCTCATCCCCAACAGACTTCATACTTGCCCCTCTTTACAAAACTCTTGCATTCACCTCCCTAACAAACCCATCCATAAACAAATTAAACAACCATGGAGACATCACACACCCCTGCCGCAAACCTACATTCACTGAGAACCAATCACTTTCCTCTCTTCCTACACGTACACATGCCTTACATCCTCGATAAAAACTTTTCACTGCTTCTAACAACTTGCCTCCCACACCATATATTCTTAATACCTTCCACAGAGCATCTCTATCAACTCTATCATATGCCTTCGCCAGATCCATAAATGCTACATACAAATCCATTTGCTTTTCTAAGTATTTCTCACATACATTCTTCAAAGCAAACACCTGATCCACACATCCTCTACCACTTCTGAAACCACACTGCTCTTCCCCAATCTGATGCTCTGTACATGCCTTCACCCTCTCAATCAATATCCTCCCATATAATTTACCAGGAATACTCAACAAACTTATACCTCTGTAATTTGAGCACTCACTCTTATCCCCTTTGCCTTTGTACAATGGCACTATGCACGCATTCCGCCAATCCTCAGGCACCTCACCATGAGTCATACATACATTAAATAACCTTACCAACCAGTCAACAATACAGTCACCCCCTTTTTTAATAAATTCCACTGCAATACCATCCAAACCTGCTGCCTTGCCGGCTTTCATCTTCCGTAAAGCTTTTACTACCTCCTCTCTGTTTACCAAATCATTTTCCCTAACCCTCTCACTTTGCACACCACCTGGACCAAAACACCCTATATCTGCCACTCTATCATCAAACACATTCAACAAACCTTCAAAATACTCACTCCATCTCCTTCTCACATCACCACTACTTGTTATCACCTCCCCATTTGCGCCCTTCACTGAAGTTCCCATTTGCTCCCTTGTCTTACGCACTTTATTTACCTCCTTCCAGAACATCTTTTTATTCTCCCTAAAATTTAATGATACTCTCTCACCCCAACTCTCATTTGCCCTTTTTTTCACCTCTTGCACCTTTCTCTTGACCTCCTGTCTCTTTCTTTTATACATCTCCCACTCAATTGCATTTTTTCCCTGCAAAAATCGTCCAAATGCCTCTCTCTTCTCTTTCACTAATACTCTTACTTCTTCATCCCACCACTCACTACCCTTTCTAATCAACCCACCTCCCACTCTTCTCATGCCACAAGCATCTTTTGCGCAATCCATCACTGATTCCCTAAATACTTCCCATTCCTCCCCCACTCCCCTTACTTCCATTGTTCTCACCTTTTTCCATTCTGTACTCAGTCTCTCCTGGTACTTCCTCACACAAGTCTCCTTCCCAAGCTCACTTACTCTCACCACCCTCTTCACCCCAACATTCACTCTTCTTTTCTGAAAACCCATACAAATCTTCACCTTAGCCTCCACAAGATAATGATCAGACATTCCTCCAGTTGCACCTCTCAGCACATTAACATCCAAAAGTCTCTCTTTCGCGCGCCTGTCAATAAACACGTAATCCAATAACGCTCTCTGGCCATCTCTCCTACTTACATAAGTATACTTATGTATATCTCGCTTTTTAAACCAGGTATTCCCAATCATCAGTCCTTTTTCAGCACATAAATCTACAAGCTCTTCACCATTTCCATTTACAACACTGAACACCCCATGTATACCAATTATTCCCTCAACTGCCACATTACTCACCTTTGCATTCAAATCACCCATCATTATAACCCGGTCTCGTGCATCAAAACCACTAACACACTCATTCAGCTGCTCCCAAAACACTTGCCTCTCATGATCTTTCTTCTCATGCCCAGGTGCATATGCACCAATAATCACCCATCTCTCTCCATCAACTTTCAGTTTTACCCATATTAATCGAGAATTTACTTTCTTACATTCTATCACATACTCCCACAACTCCTGTTTCAGGAGTATTGCTACTCCTTCCCTTGCTCTTGTCTTCTCACTAACCCCTGACTTTACTCCCAAGACATTCCCAAACCACTCTTCCCCTTTACCCTTTAGCTTCGTTTCACTCAGAGCCAAAACATCCAGGTTCCTTTCCTCAAACATACTACCGATCTCTCCTTTTTTCTCATCTTGGTTGCATCCACACACATTTAGACACCCCAATCTGAGCCTTCGAGGAGGATGAGCACTCCCCGCTTGACTCCTTCTTCTGTTTCCCATTTTAGAAAGTTAAAAACTATTCGCCATTTCCCGCGTTAGCGAGGTAGCGTTAGGAACAGAGGACTGGGCCTTTTTTGGAATATCCTCACCTGGCCCCCTCTGTTCCTTCTTTTGGAAAATTAAAAAAAAAAAAAACGAGAGGGGAGGATTTCCAGCCCCCCGCTCCCTCCCCTTTTAGTCGCCTTCTACGACACGCAGGGAATACGTGGGAAGTATTCTTAATCCCCTATCCCCAGGGATAATATATATATATATATATATATATATATATATATATATATATATATATATATATATATTATATATATATATATAAATAAATAAATATATATATATATATATATATATATATATATATATATATATATATATATATATATATATATATATATATATATATATATATAAATAAATATATATAAATAAATAAATATATAAATATATATATATTTCCTTTCATACTATTTGCCATATATATATATATATATATATATATAATATATATATATATATATATATATATATATATATATATATATATATATATATATATATATATATATATACCCTAGCCTAAACCAGTTCCCATTACATCACCCTAGGGAAGGATGAACAGCTGGGTTGACGATGGACCGACTGACGCAACCAGAATTCCAACCGATGCGCTCGACCCTGTTCGGCCCGTAAAGGCGCCAAGGCCAGTCCCAATCCGTACTCCAAATATTTCTCCGCATATTAGAATGATAGTCATGGAGATCGTAGAATAACACCTGTGACATTTAACGAACAAGAGGCATTAGGTAAATATTTGAGGCTGACCCAATATTAGAGCTATCATGGACTCGTATTTCTCATCATGAATTCATGGGATGAGTATTTACCAGATGCATCTGATCACTTGCAGTAATGGGCACGTGGGATTATGGGCCCCGGGTACAGATAGCCCATCTGATCACAGGAGCTGCTGGCGACACACTTTGGTCCCAGGCCGAGCTGTGGTGAATAGAGATGAACATGATAAATCGAGGAAACGTATTTAGTCAAGGAAGTGTCAGTTAATATCAGGAAAGCGTCAGGTAATGTCAGGGAAGTGGCAGGTTATGTCAGGAAAGTGTCAGCTAATGTCAGGGAAGTGCCAGGGTAGATCAGCGGACTTGGAGAGAATATCTGATATTGCTCCGAAGGTGCTGAAGTCGAGGAGGAGCTAAGGGAAGTGCCATGTGATAGTGTTTAGACAGCACTGAAGAGTACGAGTAACAGTTCGGGAGTACCAGTGAGTGCATTCACGGAGTACAGCCAGGGAGGAAGGGGGTCAGGGAGTGTCATTAAGTGCTTATGGTGTATTGGAGGCTGCCAGGGAGTGGCACGTGGTGTCGGGGAGTGTTGGGAGCCGCCAGATAACGTCAGCGCACGCAATATGCAGACACATGGGCCTTGTTAGCATATTAAAATCTGACAAGATACAGTCGCTCTAATGATTCTGGCAAACGAGACGTCATTTCTCTATTCTACCTCGGTTGCTGTATCTCCTCCTCTCTGTATCCCTTCTGTTCAACCTCGCGTGGCTCTTTCTCTCTTTCTCCTTATCCCTCCCTTGACTCATCCTTATCCCTCTCTTATCATTTTTCCATTTTCTCTTATGTCTCCTGTTGTCCTTTCGCCCCCCCCCCCCGCTCTCTCTCTCTCTCTCTCTCTCTCTCTCTCTCTCTCTCTCTCTCTCTCTCTCTCTCTCTCTCTCTCTCTCTCTCTCCACTTTTATCTTGATCTTATCCTTCTTCCCCTTGCTGTGCTTTCATTCATCATCCCTTTCTAACCTCCTTTCATTCATTCTGCTCTCTTCTAACCTCCTCTCATTCTTCTTCCCTCCTGTGTTACTTTTGTCATTCTCTCATCCCTCTCGCTGTTATTCCCCGTCATAATCTCCTCATAACCCTGTCTACTGGCCTGACTACCTTCCGTCTACCCTCTCTTCTGTCCCCCGCTCATCATCTCCTACTATCCTCCCTTCATAACCACACTTTCTCCTCCAATCATTCTCTCCCTTCTGTTATCCACTAATCTCTCCTTTATCCTCCATTAATCCTCACCCTCTAACCTCCAGTCATCCTCTTCCTTTGTCCTCCTCTTAACCACTCCTTTTTGTCCTCCTCTCGTCTTTCTCCCTTACATCTTCCACTCATCCTTCTTTACCTTCTCATCCCCTTTTCCACTGCGTCCTCCTCCCGTCCTTACTAATGTAAACTGACACAGGCCAATCAGTCTACCATCGTAATATCCTGCAGGAGGAAACCCACCCCCATATATACGCACATGGCCCCACCAACCACATCAATAGATGTCTTAATGATGCTTCGACCTGATCCGACTGAGCTATAGATAACCCCCGAGAGTGTGTGGGTGTTCCTGCTGATGATGTTAGGCAACCTCCACCAACTGAATTACTCTCCCCTTCTGCAACGCAGTTTAACTAAATTGCTGCATAATCTGTGAATTTTCAGATCATTTCCGCCCATACATTACAAGAGACTGTGTGTGTATCTGCGTCCCATTCATTGTTATTGGTGCAGTATAGTTTAAGAATATCCTCACGTTGCCTGCTGTAAATGATTCACTTGTATGACGTTACATAATTCAGTCAGAGCAGAGCAGGTCCCTGTACCAGTCCTGTACCTCTGTATCCCCTCTCATATCACCGCCTCCAGGATGGGTACGACTGCGCAAGAGACTCTTTCTTTTCTTTCTTTTTTTTGCAACGAAACTGAAAAATGAAAAATCCTCTCGTCCTTCTCCCGTCTCGCTTGCTCAGCTTGAGAAGAAAGATTTATTTCCTCAGTGAGGTACTTTTAGCGCTGTCCTCCTCATCTCCCTCACACACACTCCTGCACCTCCCACTGTAATGGTGATTCCCCGAGACACAGGCTCGGGCGCCGCAGCCAGACAATATTTTCAGGAAAGGTCTTTGATGATCATTTCCTTCTCGTGCGAGTAAATGTAATATTCTCGAGGACACGACCACACGTGCTCTCTGAAGATACGAGGCGGATGCCTGCCTTGGGGGAGGAGGGAAAGGTGGATCTTTCCAAGATAAGGCCGTGGTTCCTGTGTGGTCAGTGAGATGAGGCAAAAGGAGATTTGTAGGACGTCGGGATCTGGACGGGCAGAGAGATCCGTTTGCTGTCCCCCCACCAGACAAGCTTGAGGGTCCGTGTTGAGACGGCACGGCCAACTGTGGCCCTTATCAAGGCCATTCCATAACGCTATATATATATATATATATCCTAGCCTGAGCCAGGTAATCCAGTTTATGGACCAACCCCTAGAGGTGGATGAACAGTTAAGCTAACTGTGAACTGACTGCTGTAACCAGGATTCGAACCTATATGCTCGACATAGGCCGGCTTGTGAATGGGTTGCGATCAGAAACGCTAACCGCTACACCACGGAAGTCCATGGTCTTTAGCAGTGTCGTAGTGTATGTGTGTAGCAACACCTTATTCCGTGGTGATGTAGGGGTACTGGTATGGCAGAGTGATGTAGTGCTGGGTGACTCACATGAGGCTATGACTGGAAACCTTTTCACGAAACGTACTTCGAGCTGACGCGTTACTGTCGTGACTCGAAGGGATCCAGTACAGAATCTCCGGCCCATTGACGGGAAACTGGAATTTGTCGAACGCGGAAGTTTCGTGCATAGAGAAATTTCATTACACAAACGTCCACATAACTTATATCAAGAGAGGCGGGGGGGGGGGAGCAAACTGGGAGGGGGTTTGGGTTACGCCCCTTGGCCTCCATTATTGTGCAATACATTGAAGGTTGTTAAGTATAAGTTGAGGAACAGGCAACTACTCGTTCCGAAGTTTAGATGTATAAGTATTTTGAGAATATTGCTTTAAGTTACACACAAACACACACACACGTACACACACACACACACACACACACACACACACACACACACACACACACTCACCTAATCTGTCACCAGCTTCTGGAGTATCTTCTTCTTCTTCAGATGTATCACGTCATCAGTAAACAGCAGCCAATTCACTTCCTATGGCTTTCTACCCCACACCTCGGCATACCGTAGACGCCGCTCGCTCTAAGACACTCGAATCTACCTGCCCCACCAACCCCGTGTCTATGAATAGATTAAACAACCACGGTGACATCACACATCCTTGACGCAGCCCCAGATTCGCCGGGACCCATTCAACCTCAGCACTTCCGACTCGCACAGATGCCATATTGTCCCGGTAAAAAGTTCCCCTTGCATTTGGAAACTTTCCAACATGTTCCAAAGACTTAACCCAGGACCTTTCTGCCGGCCCTATCATAAGGTTTCTTCAGAAACATAAATGCGAGAAACAAATCTCTCTCTCTCTCTCTCTCTCTCTCTCTCTCTCTCTCTCTCTCTCTCTCTCTCTCTCTCTCTCTCTCTCTCTCTCTCTCTCTCTCTCTCTTTATATATATATATATATATATATATATATATATATATATATATATTGATACTATGTTTACAGTATAGACAGGCAAATGTATGCTACGGTATCTTGATGTACGTACGAAGCAGTGCTATGCAATAAGGACTTGTATACAGTCAAAATTGTGTTACAGCAAAGTACCACAGTGTTACATGGCGCTGGTGTATGTTGCTGAAATGTTACATGTGGTGCGGTACAGGGCTCTTGACGCATGTTACAGTGTGAGACTTATTTCAGTGGTGCTGTAAAACAGTTATATGCCACAGTATACGAGTGTGTATTACAGTGTATTAGCGTGAGAGGATGATGGTCTTCGTCTAAGTTCTGTGAGACTGACAGAAGGGTCTGACAGTTATGCGGCACATCATCTTCCTATAAACTTTGTCTTTAGAACTTGGTTTTAAGAACATCTGCAGAGCCGTGGTTAATGCTGACTCCATTTCTTTCCTACCGAGACAGTAACAGAACAAAGTTGATCCAACCATCGTGATCAGTATGAATGTAAATAAAGACGTGCTGACGTGTTAAGCATCTCGCCCTCTGGAGGGGGGAGGGTAGATGGGAGGGAGGGGTGGAGGCATCTAGCAGGTTAACTAGGTGGTGGGTCGGGCGATGGGGTTGGGGTAACTAGTGTCGCTGCTTGGGAGAGGGGGTCCATGGTCTCCATAGTGGCGCAGGTGGTGCGGGGATATGAAGGGAGGGACAGTGAGCGTAAAGCCATCTGGCGGCCAGCTTACTAGGGATGACAGGGGATCTGTCACGACAGGTGTGTGTGTGTGTGTGTGTGTGTATGTGTGTGTGTGTGTGTGGGTGAGACATGGCTATATTCATTATACAACCTAGAGTGTTACCAACTTGAAAGACGATTATAACTCTTATCTAGGTCTCCTCTTTCTGTGTCTATTTTCTCCGCTGGTTTTGACATGCAACATCGAAGTCCTCAGCTCGATGGGGTTGGATCTTAAGCCACGGACCAGAAGCTTGACGTGGAAGAGATATAGTATTTGAGTGGTTTCCAGAAGAGGGAGGGGGACCTTCATCTGCCTGGTAAACCCCTTACGTTAGCGGCTGCCCCACCCGGAGATAATGGCAGTCCTATCAACACCAGCGGGTACTAATGAGACGATAATCCAGTTCACGAATCTCTTAAAAGGTATGAAGCTACATGGTATATATATATATATATATATATATATATATATATATATATATATATATGTATGTATGTATTGGAAAGCATCACAATTTTGCGCGTGATCAAGATATTCCTATGAGTCCACGGGGAAAATGAAACACAAGTTTCCAAGTGCACTTTCGTGTAATAATCACATCATCAGAGGAGACACAAGAGAAAAAATAAGTCAGTTGATATACATCGAAGAGACGAAGCTAGGACGCCATTTGGTAAACATGTTTACCAAATGGCGTCCTAGGAACATATATATATATATAAATATATATATATATATATATATATATATATATATATATATATATATATATAGTGGTTCCAACAATGTTGTATGGTTGCGAGGCGTGGGCTATGGATGGAGATGTGCGCAGGGGGATGGATGTGCTGGAAATGAGATGTTTGAGGACAATGTGTGGTGTGAGGTGGTTTGATCGAGTAAGTAACGTAAGGGTAAGAGAGATGTGTGGAAATAAAAAGAGCGTGGTTGAGAGAGCAGAAGAGGGTGTTTTGAAATGGTTTGGGCACATGGAGAGAATGAGTGAGGAGAGATTGACCAAGAGGATATATGTGTCGGAGGTGGAGGGAACGAGGAGAAGAGGGAGACCAAATTGGAGGTGGAAAGATGGAGTGAAAAAGATTTTGTGTGATCGGGGCCTGAACATGCAGGAGGGTGAAAGGAGGGCAAGAAATAGAGTGAATTGGAGTCATGTGGTATACAGGGGTTGACGTGCTGTCAGTGGATTGAAGCAAGGCATGTGAAGCGTCTGGGGTAAACCATGAAAAGCTGTGTAGGTATGTATATTTGCGTGTGTGGACGTGTGTATGTACATGTGTATGGGGGGGGGGCCATTTCTTTCGTCTGTTTCCTTGCGCTACCTCGCTAACGCGGGAGACAGCGACAAAGTATAAAAAAAAAAAAAAAAAAAAAAAATATATATATATGTATGTATGTATATGAGGTGCTTATAGTGCTCCTGTTAAGGTTAGCGTTATAAACTTGTTGAAGTTGATAATCTTATAAGGGCTATATATCGCAGCGTATTATTTCTATATGGACAAGTTTGTGGTCTATAAGACCGAGAGCGGAGAAGATCGTAATCAATTACCGACATTGTCGTCGTAATTCAGACAGAGCGCTGGGGGGGGGGGGGTAAAATGGTATGTTGGAAATCATATGAATATCTATCGCTCGACAAAAGTCTGAAATCATTTTTGTTGTGCAAGGGGATAAAATTCTGAACTTCAATACCGCACTTTTCTTTTCAATGCGACACATTAAATGTTTTGAAAAAAATCCCCCGAATCAAACGTGTGTGACCTCAACGGGTGAAAAGGAAATTAGGAATTTTTCTCTCATAATTGTCATCTAAACTAGTCTAAACTCATTATCATATGGATAATTAAAAGTAATTAAATCTTTCCACCTTTTTTCTGGCTAGTATTTTAATTACCTGTGTACTAATTTTTATTTCCAACAATAAAGAAATAATCTTTTTTTTCCATTAGCACAATGAATTTGATCTTTGTTATTTAGAAATAAGTCGTGTGTGTGACCCCCCCGCCTGATAGTTAACTGTATTCTATCTATATTAATTGTAAGAGTGGTTGTAAAATCGTATATAAGATATTGCATTTAGATGAAATTCTCTATACGTTTAAAGTTCACAATAAAATATTTTTTTTTTTTTTTTGGTCTGAGCCTGCACGGGCAGGTGAATCCTCCTATTCAAAGCCACGTCATTAATGCTATATACAGACAGTAGGGGAGTATGAACAACCGAGTTGACTGGACCGACTCCCGCAACCAACATTCGAACCCAAACTCTCAACCTCGGGCTGCCCGTAAATGCGTCGTGGTCAGCAATGCAAACCCGCTAATGTTCCAATATTCTTGAAGACTTAACCAAAGGAATATGAAAATCGCAAAATACTGACGAACACATGAGCCTTGTGACTGTACCCCAAGATCCGTCTGTTATCTTCAAGAATAAAGATAGAGGAAAGGAAACTGAGATAACAATATGGGTAGAGATAACACTCGAGAGCAAAGGTTATAATGCGAGCCAGCAGGGAAGGCGATCATGGGCGTCGTAAAGAACCAAATGAGCAATGATCTCGTCTCGCACGTAAATGCCGGAGAAGACGGAGCATGTTTGGTGCGTGGGGTGCAGCAGACACAGCTCTGTAGGGAGAGTGGGGTGCAGCAGACACAACTCTGTAGGGAGAGTGGGGTGCAGCAGACACAACTCTGTAGGGAGAGTGGTGTGCAGCAGACACAACTCTGTAGGGAGAGTGAGGTGCAGCAGACACAACTCTGTAGTGAGAGTGGTGTGCAGCAGACGTAGCTCACTAGGGAGAGGAGGGTGCAGCAGACAGCTCTTTAGGGAAAAGTGAGGTGCAGCAGACACAACTCTGTAGGGGGAGTGGGGTGGAGCAGACACAGCTCCGTAGGGAGAGTAGGGTGCAGCAGACACAACTCTGTAGGGAGAGTGGGGTGCAGCAGACACAACTCTGTAGGGGGAGTGGGGTGGAGCAGACACAGCTCCGTAGGGAGAGTAGGGTGCAGCAGACACAACTCTGTAGGGAGAGTGAGGTGCAGCAGACACAACTCTGTAGGGAGAGTGGGGTGCAGCAGACACAACTCTGTAGGGGGAGTGGGGTGCAGCAGACACAACTCTGTAGGGGGAGTGGGGTGCAGCAGACACAACTCTGTAGGGGGAGTGGGGTGCAGCAGACACAACTCTGTAGGGGGAGTGGGGTGCAGCAGACACAACTCTGTAGGGAATAGTGGGGGTGCAGCAGACGCAGGTCACTAGGGAGACTGTTGTGCAGCAGATACAGCATACCGGAAGCAGTGGTAAGCAGCAGACACAGCTTAGAAGAGAGAGTATTATGCAGCAGAGGATAGTGGTGCACAGCAGAGAAAGCTTACTTGGAATACTATGTTTTATTAGACACAGCTTTGTAGGCAAATTCATATGCAGCAGACGTAGCTTGGCTTGAAAACTGGTAAGCTGCAAGTACAGCTTCGTGATATGTAGCAGAATAAGATTAGCGGCAATACTGATGTATGGTTGACGCAGCTTAGTGAGGATAGGGATGCGCAGCAGATCCAGGTTAGTGGGGACGGTAATACACAACAGACCCATCCTTGCGAGAATGGCGTGTGCAACAGACCTAACCTAGCAAGGAAAATGTGTGCAACAGACATCCTAGTGGGGATGGTTTGTGCAACAGACCCTTCCTAGCAGGGAAGGATGCTTGCAACAGACACATCCTAGCAAGGATGGTGTGTGCAACAGATCCATCCTAGCAGGGGAGGATGTGTGCAACAGACCCACGCTATCGAGGACGGTGTGTGCAACAGACCCAATGCAAGAGAGGCTTGTCATTCGGGGTTGTCTGCTGGCCGAAAGTGGATGTAGGGTAATGTGATAATTATGATAATGACCTTCATATTTATGCTAATTCTAATAACGATATCCACAGTAATTAGTAATTATGAATATATTAAATTTCTAGCAGTAGTCTAAATTATGACTGATGTAAAAGTACTAATTCAAATATTGATAGTGATTATGGGATAAAAACTTCTCTTTATCTTCGTTATTATTATTACAACCATTATTATTATTATCATTATTATTATTATTATTATTATTATTATTATTATTATTATTATTATTATTATTATTATTATTTTTATCATCATCATTATCATTATCATCATATTATCATTATTACTATTTTCATCATTATTATTATTATTATTATTATTATTATTATTATTATTATCATTATTATAATTATTAGTATTATTATTATTACTTTTATTATTATTATTACTATTATTATTATTATTATTATTATTATTATTATCATCATTATTATTATTATTATTATCATCATTATTATTATATATTAATATCATTACTATTATTATTATTATCATTATTGATATTATTATTGGTGTTCTTGAGGGGTTGGTGTCACGCACAGAGATTTATGTGGTTTCAGGAGTGATAGAGGTTGTGTAGATCTGGTGTTTGCTTTGAAGATGAACTCTGGAAAATACTTGAGAAAAAGGAGGATTTCTATATTGCATTTGTAGCCTGGGAAAATGTGTGTGTGTGTTTTTGTGTGTGTGTGTGTGTCCTAGCTACAGATATAACAAAAGATTAATTCTATTATCATTTTTGATGATAATACCAAACTAACGTTACTGTCTATACCACCAAGAAATGATATAGGCGCCAAACATAACAAAGCGAGAGATGATATAGTGGCTCTGAAGATGATATAAAACACATCAAAACATAGCCAGAGATGGTGGAGGTACCTAACACCTCATAACACAGCAAGAGATGGTAGCAAGCACACTATAACACAGCAAAATGTAGTCAGTATAGACAAGCTGTAACACAGACAGGCGATACTGCTGACCTGAACAGAAGGTCACTGGTAGGTGGGACTGAAATAAAACATTTCAGCTGGAAATATTGCGTCTGTACGAAGAGAGTATCATTCCCTTGACCTAACTTGATCCGGAGACATCGTCTTAAAAAACCTGCTGGCCTGCACAAGTGTGGCACTACACAGGAGTCTGTAATCACATACGACACGAAGCACGATCCCCGAACCACGCCTGCATCCTCTAACACCCCGTACTAGAACGCGCGAGGCCGAGTGTGGGGACGAACGAAGGCTGACGACGCGATTTTTCCGATCACGTCATTGAGACGGCATCGTTGGGGGACGAAAGGTGTTGGGGGGTGTGGTCGGTCACATAGGGCGCAGTGAAGTGAGGGAGGTGTTGTAGCCAGTCTCTCTCTCTCTCTCCTCTCTCTCTCTCTCTCTCTCTCTCTCTCTCTCTCTCTCTCTCTCTCTCTCTCTCTCTCTCTCTCTGAAACAGTGACGCATTCACCGGTCTGCCCTAGGCTCGAGTGCATGCGTTCTATCTTGGTTGGTTGGTTGGTTGCGAATGTCTCACCACAACTCAACCAGGCTGTTCATCCATGCCCGTAGGAGCGGTTGGTCGATCATGTGGGTACCTCTCTCAGGCTAGGGTATATATAAATATATATATATATATATATATATATATATATATATATATATATATATATATATATATATATATATATATTTATTTATTTATTTTTATCTTGCTTTCTTGCTGTCTCCCGCGTTAGCGAGGTAGCGCAAGGAAACAGACGAAAGAATGGCCCAACCCACCCACATACACATGTATATACATACACGTCCACACACGCAAATATACATACCTATACATCTCAATGTACACATATATTATATACACACACAGACATATACATATATACACATGTACATAATTTATACTGTCTGCCTTTATTTATTCCCATCGCCACCTCGCCACACATGGAATAACAACCCCCTCATGTGTGCGAGGTAGCGCTAGGAAAAGACAACAAAGGCTCCATTCGTTAACACTCAGTCTCTAGCTGTCATGTAATAATGCCCGAAACCAAAGCTCCCTTTCCACATCCAGGCCCCACACAACTTTCCATGGTTTACCCCAGACGCTTCACATGCCCTGGTTCAATCCATTGACAGCACGTCGACCCCGGCATACCACATCGTTCCAATTCACTCTATTCCTTGCACGCCTTTCACCTTCCTGCATGTTCAGGCCCCGATCACTCAAAATCTTTTTCACTCCATCTTTCCACCTCCAATTTGGTCTCCCACTTCTCCTCGTTCCCTCCACCTCTGACATATATCCTCTTGGTCAATCTTTACTCACTCATTCTCTCCATGTGACCAAACCATTTCAAAACACCCTCTTCTGCCTCTCTCAACCACACTCTTTTTATTTCCACACATCTCTCTTGCCCTTACATTACTTACTCGATCAAAACACCTCACATCTCATTTCCAGCACATCCACCCTCCTGCGCACAACTCTATCCATAGCCCACGCCTCGCAACCATACAACATTGTTGGAACCACTATTCCTTCAAACATACCCATTTTTGCTTTCCGAGATAATACTCTCGACTTCCACACATTCTTCAATGCTCCCAGAATTTTCGCCACATCCCCCACCCTATGATTCACTTCCGCTTCCATGGTTCCATCTGCTGCCAGATCCACTCCCAGATATCTAAAACACTTTACTTCCTCCAGTTTTTCTCCATTCAAACTTACCTCCCAATTGACTTGACCCTCAACCCTACTGTACCTAATAACCTTGCTCTTATTCACATTTACTGTTAACTTTATTCTTTAACACACTTTACCAAACTCAGTCACCAGCTTCTGCAGTTTCTCACATGAATCAGCCACCAGCGCTGTATCATCAGCGAACAACAACTGACTCACTTCCCAAGCTCTCTCATCGACAACATACTGCATACTTGCCCCTCTTTCCACAACTCTTGCATTCACCTTCCTAACAAACCCATCCATAAACAAATTAAACAACCATGGAGACATCACACACCCCTGCTGCAAACCTACATTCACTGAGAACCAATCACTTTCCTCTCTTCCTACACGTACACATACCTTACATCCTCAATAAAAACTTTTCACTGCTTCTAACACCTTGCCTCCCACACCATATATTCTTGATACCTTCCACAGAGCATCTCTATCAACTCTATCATATGCCTTCTCCAGATCCATAGATGCTACATACAAATCCATTTGCTTTTCTAAGTATTTCACACATACATTCTTGAAAGCAAACACCTGATCCACACATCCTCTACCACTTCTGAAACCACACTGCTCTTCCCCAATCTGATGCTCTGTACATGCCTTCACCCTCTCAATCAATACCCTCCCATATAATTTACAAGGAATACTCAACAAACTTATACCTCTGTAATCTGAGCACTAACTCTTATCCCGTTTGCCTTTGTACAATGGCACTATGCACGCATTCCGCCAGTCCTCAGGCACCTCACCATAAATCATACACACATTAAATAACCTTACCAACCTGTCAACAATACAGTCACCCCCTTTTTTAATAAACTCCACTGCAATACCATCCAAACCTGCTGCCTTGCCGGCTTTCATCTTCCGTAAAGCTTTTACTACCTCTTCTCTGTTTACCGAATCATTTTCCCAAACCACTTTGCACACCACCTCGACCAAAACACCCTATATCTGCCACTCTATCATCAAACACATTCAACAAACCTTCAAAATACTCACTCCATCTCATTCTCACATCACCACCACTTGATATCAACTTCCCATTAGCCCCCTTCACTGAAGTTCCCATTTGCTCCCTTGTCTTACGCACTTTATTTACCTCCTTCCAAAACATCTTTTTATCCTCCCCAAAACTTAATTATACTCTCTCACCCCAACTCTCATTTGCCCTCTTTTTCACCTCTTGCACCTTCCTCTTGACCTCCTGCCTCTTTCTTTTCTACATCTCCCACTCATTTGCATTATTTCCCTGAAGGAATCGTCCAAATGCCTCTCTCTTCTCTTTCACTAATGGTCTTACTTCTTCATCCCACCATTCACTACCCTTTCAAATCAACCCACCTCCCACGCTTCTCATGCCACAAGCAACTTTTGCACAAGTCATCACTGCTTCCCTAAATACATCCCATTCCTCCCCCACTCCCCTTACCTCCTTTGTTCTCACCTTTTTCCATTCTGTTCTCAGTCACTCCTGGTACTTCCTCACACAAGTCTCCTTCCCAAGCTCACTTACTCTCACCACTCTCTTCACCCCAACATTCTCTCTTCGCCTCCACAAGATAATGATCAGACATCCCTCCAGTTGCACCTCTCAGCACATTAACATCCAAAAGTCTCTCTTTCGCGCGCCTATCAATTAAAACGTAATCCAATAACGCTCTCTGGCCATCTCTCCTACTTACATACGTATACTTATGTATATCTCACTTTTTAAACCAGGTATTCCCAATCACCGATCCTTTTTCAGCACATAAATCTACAAGCTCTTTACCATTTCCATTTACAACACTGAACACCCCATGTATACCAATTATTCCCTCAACTGCCACATTGCTCACCTTTACATTCAAATCACCCATCACTATAACCCGGTCTTTTGCATCAAAACCACTAGCACACCCATTCAGCTGCTCCCAAAACACTTGCCTCTCATGATCTTTCTTCTAATGCCCAGGTGCATATGCACTAATAATCACCCATCTCTCTCCATCAACTTTCACTTTTACCCATATCAATCTAGAATTGACTTTCTTGCACTCTATCACATACTCCCACACCTCCTGTTTCAGGAGTAGTGCTACTCCTTCCCTTGCTCTTGTCCTCTCACTAACCTCTGACTTTACTCCAAGACATTAACAAACCACTCTTAGATTTTTGCAGCGAAATAATGCAAATGAGTGGGAGCTGTATAAAAGAAAGAGGCAGGAGGTCAAGAGAAAGGTGCAAGAGGTGAAAAAGAGGGCAAATGAGAGTATGGGTGAGAGAGTATCATTAAATTTTAAGGAGAATAAAAAGATGTTTTGGAAGGAGGTAAACAGAGTGCGTAAGACAAGGAAGCAAATGGGAACTTCAGTGAAGGGGGCTAATGGGGAGGTGATAACAAGTGGTGGTGATGTGAGAATGAGATGGAGGGAGTATTCTGAAGGTTTGTTGAATGTGTTTGATGATAGAGTGGCAGATATAAGGTGTTTTGGTCGAGGTGGTGTGCAAAGTGAGAGGGTTAGGGAAAAATGATTTGGAAAACAGAGATGAGGTAGTAAAAGCTTTGCGGAAGATGAAAGCCGGTAAGGCAGCAGGTTTGGATGGTATTGCAGTGGAATTTATTAAAAAAGGGGGTGACTGTATTGTTGACTGGTTGGTAAGGTTATTTAATGTATGTATGATTTATGGTGAGGTGCCTGAGGATTGGCGGAATGCGTGCATAGTGCCATTGTACAAAGGCAAAGGTGATAAGAGCGAGTGCTCAAATTACAGAAGTATAAGTTTGATGAGTTTTCCTGGTAAACAATATGGGAGGGTATTGATTGAGAGGGTGAAGGCATGTACAGAGCATCAGATTGGGGAAGAGCAGTGTGGTTTCAGAAGTGGTAGAGGATTTGTGGATCAGGTGTTTGCTTTGAAGAATGTATGTGAGAAATACTTAGAAAAGCAAATGGATTTGCATGTAGCATTTATGGATCTGGAGAAGGCATATGATAGAGTTGATAGAGATGCTCTGTGGAAGGTATTGAGAATATATGGTGTGGGAGATAAGTTGTTAGAAGCAGTGAAAAGTTTTTATCGAGGATGTAAGGCATGTGTACGTGTAGGAAGAGAGGAAAGTGATTGGTTCTCAGTGAATGTAGGTTTGCGGCAGGGGTGTGTGATGTCTCCATGGTTGTTTAATTTGTTTTTGGATGGGGTTGTTAGGGAGGTGAATGCAAGAGTTTTGTGAAGAGGGGCAAGTATGAAGTCTGTTGTGGATGAGAGAGCTTGGGAAGTGAGTCAGTTGTTGTTCGCTGATGTTACAGCGCTGGCAGCTGATTCGTGTGAGAAACTGCAGAAGCTGGTGACTGAGTTTGGTAAAGTGTGTGAAAGAAGAAAGTTAAGAGTAAATGTGAATAAGAGCAAGGTTATTAGGTACAGTAGGGTTGAGGGTCAAGTCAATTGGGAGGTAAGTTTGAATGGAGAAAAACTGGAGGAAGTAAAGTGTTTTAGATATCTGGGAGTGGATCTGGCAGCGGATGGAACCATGGAAACGGAAGTGAATCATATGGTGGGGGAGGGGGCGAAAATCCTGGGAGCATTGAAGAATGTGTGGAAGTCGAGAACATTATCTCGGAAAGCAAAAATGGGTATGTTTGAAGGAATAGTGGTTCCAACAATGTTGTATGGTTGCGAGGCGTGGGCTATGGATAGAGTTGTGCGCAGGAGGCTGGATGTGCTGGAAATGAGATGTTTGAGGACAATGTGTGGTGTGAGGTGGTTTGATCGAGTAAGTAATGTAAGGGTAAGAGAGATGTGTGGAAATAAAAAGAGCGTGGTTGCGAGAGCAGAAGAAGGTGTTTTGAAATGGTTTGGGCACATGGAGAGAATGAGTGAGGAAAGATTGACCAAGAGGATATATGTGTCGGAGGTGGAGGGAACGAGGAGAAGTGGGAGACCAAATTGGAGGTGGAAAGATGGAGTGAAAAAGATTTTGAGTGATCGGGGCCTTAACATGCAGGAGGGTGAAAGGCGGGCAAGGAATAGAGTGAACTGGATCGATGTGGTATACCGGGGTTGACGTGCTGTCAGTGGATTGAATCAGGGCATGTGAAGCGTCTGCGGTAAACCATGGAAAGTTGTGTGGGGCCAGGATGTGGAAAGGGAGCTGTGGTTTCGGGCATTATTCCATGACATCTGGAGACTGAGTGTGAACGAATGGGGCCTCTGTTATCTTTTCCTAGCGCTACCTCGCATACATGAGGGAGGAGGGGGATGGTATTCCATGTGTGGCGAGGTGGCGATGGGAATGAATAAAGACAGACAGTGTGAGTAGTGTGCATGGGTATATATGTATGTGTCTGTGTGTGTATATATATGTGTACATTGAGATGTATAGGTATGTATATTTGCGTGTGTGGACGTGTGTGTATATACATGTGTATGGGGGTGGGTTGGGCCATTTATTTCTTCTGTTTCCTTGCGCTACCTCACAAATGCGGGAGACAGCGACAAAGCAAAGTAAATAAATATATATATATATATATATATATATATATATATATATATATATATATATATATATATATATATATATATATATATATATATATATTCGCCATTTTTCAAGTTAGCAAGGTAGCGTTAAGAACAGGTGGGTATTCCCTTGGAGGGAATATCCTCACTTGGCCCCCTTTTCTGTTCCTTCTTTTGAAAAAGATTAAACGGAAGGAGAAGATCTCCAACCCCGCGCTCCCTCCCCTTTTAGTCGACTTCTACGACACGTGGCGTGTGTGCTGTTGACGAGGGGATTTACATGGGTGGTTATGTGCGCTATTAATGATATTGGAATATTCTAGAATTGGTTCAGATTGTGTCATTTTTCGGTACGTGATCTGAAATGAAATTAGTTTTCGTTCACTGATTAATAACCAGTCAAGCTAAAGGGTTCAGCATATGTAAACCTGCCTCTTTTCTTTTTTTTCCTTTAATTATTTTATCATTCTATACCTATTTCTTTATCCTATTCTAAGCCTTCTTGACCATATATCTCGATCATATATTCATTTATTTATTTATTTTGCTTTGTCGCTGTCTCCCGCGTTAGCGAGGTAGCGCAAGGAAACAGACGAAAGAATGGCCCAACCCACCCACATACACATGTATATACATACACGTCCACACACGCAAAATATACATACCTATACATCTCAACATATACATATATATACACACACACGGACATATACATATATACACATGTACATAATTCATACTGTCTGCCTTTATTCATTCCCATCGCCACCTCGCCACATATGGAATAACAACCCCCTCCCCCCCTCATGTGTGCGAGGTAGCGCTAGGAAAAGACAACAAAGACCCTATTCGTTCACACTCAGTCTCTAGCTGCCATGTAATAATGCACCGAAACCACAGCTCCCTTTCCACATCCAGGCCCCACACAACTTTCCATGGTTTACCCCAGATGCTTCACATGCCCTGGTTCCATCCATTGACAGCACGTCGACCCCGGTATACCACATCGTTCCAATTCACTCTATTCCTTGCACACCTTTCACCCTCCTGCATGTTCAGGCCCCGATCACTCAACATCTTTTTCACTCCATCCTTCCACCTCCAATTTGGTCTCCCACTTCTCGTTCCCTCCACCTCTGACACATATATCCTCTTGGTCAATCTTTTCCTCACTCATTCTCTCCATGTGCCCAAACCATTTCAAAACACCCTCTCCTGCTCTCTCAACTACACTCTTTTTATTACCACACATCTCTCTTACCCTTACATTACTTACTCGATCAAACCACCGCACACCACATACTGTCCTCAAACATCTCATTTCCATCACATCCACCCTCCTTCGCACAACTCTATCCATAGCCCACGCCTCGCAACCATACAACATTGTTGGAACCACTATTCCTTCAAACATACCCATTTTTGCTTTCCGAGATAATGTTCTCGACTTCCACACATTCTTCAAGGCTCCCAGAATTTTCGCCCCCTCCCCCACCCTATGATTCACTTCCGCTTCCATGGTTCCATCCGCTGCCAAATCCACTCCCAGATATCAAAAACACTTCACTTCCTCAGTTTTTCTCCATTCAAACTTACCTCCCAGTTGACTTGACCCTCAACCCTACTGTACCAAATAACCTTGCTCTTATTCACATTTACTCTTAACTTTCTTCTTTCACACACTTTACCAAACTCAGTCACCAGCTTCTGCAGTTTCTCACATGAATCAGGCACTAGCGCTGTATCATCAGCGAACAACAACCGACTCACTTACCAAGCTCTCTCATCCACAACAGACTCCATACTTGCCCCTCTTTCCAAAACTCTTGCATTCACCTCCCTAACAACCTCATCCATAAACAAATTAAACAACCATGGAGATATCACACACCCCTGCCGCAAACCTACATTTACTGAGAACCAATCACTTTCCTCTCTTCCTACACGTACACATGCCCTACATCCTCGATAAAAACTTTTCACTGCTTCTAACAACTTGCCTCCCACACCATATATTCTTAATACCTTCCACAGAGCATCTCTATCAACTCTATCATATGCCTTCTCCAGATCCTTAAATGCTACATACAAATCTATTTGCTTTTCTAAGTATTTCTCACATACATTCTTCAAAGCAAACACCTGATCCACACATCCTCTACCACTTCTGAAACCACACTGCTCTTCCCCAATCTGATGCTTTGTACATGCCTTCACCCTCTCAATCAATACCCTCCCATATAATTTACCAGGAATACTCAACAACCTTATACCTATGTAATTTGAGCACTCACTCTTATCCCCTTTGCCTTTGTACAGTGGCACTATGCAAGCATTTCGCCAATCCTCAGGCACCTCACCATGAATCATACATACACACACATACACACACACAGATCTATGTATATATATATATATATATGTATATATATATATATATATATATATATATATATATATATATATATATATATATATATATATATATATATATATATATATATATTCTAGCTTGAAATGAAATGAAAAAATGAATGTCACATAATGGTTCAACCTCTCGCTATGGAAAAGGGAAATGTATAATTTATTTACTTTTTTTTTTTTTTTGCTTTGTCGCTGTCTCCCGCGTTTGCGAGGTAGCGCAAGGAAACAGACGAAAGAAATGGCCCAACCCACCCCCATACACATGTATATACATACGTCCACACACGAAAATATACATACCTACACAGCTTTCCATGGTTTACCCCAGACGCTTCACATGCCCTGATTCAATCCACTGACAGCACGTCAACCCCGGTATACCACATCATGATTTATTTACACAAACGTCAATAGTAGTTCTCATCAATTTAACCACTGTATCAATAAGCTTCATTTTTTCATTTCATTTCAAGCTAGAAGTTTCAGTTTTCTAAATTATTTCTTACATTTTTCATATGTATATTTATGTATATGTGTGTGTGAGTATATGTGCGTATGTATGTGTATGTGTGTGTATATGTATATATATATATATATATATATATATACATATATTATCCCTGGGGATAGGGGTGAAAGAATACTTCCCACGCATTCCTCGCGTGTCGTAGAAAGCGACTAGAGGGGACGGGAGCGGGGGGCTAGAAATCCTCCCCTCCTTGTATTTTTTTAACTTTCTAAAATGGGAAACAGAAGAAGGAGTCACGCGGGGAGTGCTCATCCTCCTCGAAGGCTCAGATTGGGGTGTCTAAATGTGTGTGGATGTAACCAAGATCTGAAAAAAGGAGAGATAGGTAGTATGTTTGAGGAAAGGAACCTGGATGTTTTGGCTCTGAGTGAAACGAAGCTCAAGGGTAAAGGGGAAGAGTGGTTTGGGAATGTCTTGGGAGTAAAGTCAGGGGTTAGTGAGAGGACAAGAGCAAGGGAAGGAGTAGCAGTACTCCTGAAACAGGAGTTGTGGGAGTATGTGATAGAATGTAAGAAAGTAAATTCTCGATTAATATGGGTAAAACTGAAAGTTGATGGAGAGAGATGGGTGATTATTGGTGCATATGCACCTTGGCATGAGAAGAAAGATCATGAGAGGCAAGTGTTTTGGGAGCAGCTGAATGAGTGTGTTAGTGGTTTTGATGCACGAGACCGGGTTATAGTGATGGGTGATTTGAATGCAAAGGTGAGTAATGTGGCAGTTGAGGGAATAATTGGTATACATGGGGTGTTCAGTGTTGTAAATGGAAATGGTGAAGAGCTTGTAGATTTATGTGCTGAAAAAGGACTGATGATTGGGAATACCTGGTTTAAAAAGCGAGATATACATAAGTATACTTATGTAAGTAGGAGAGATGGCCAGAGAGCGTTATTGGATTACGTGTTAATTGACAGGCGCGCGAAAGAGAGACTTTTGGATGTTAATGTGCTGAGAGGTGCAACTG
>NC_092247.1:11478685-11496185 GCF_036320965.1 Panulirus ornatus | reverse complement strand
TTCAAAATACTCACTCCGTCTCCTTTTCACATCACCACTACTTGTTATCACCTCCCCATTTGCGCCCTTCACTGAAGTTCCCATTTGCTCCCTTGTCTTACGCACTTTATATATATATATATATATATATATATATATATATATATATATATATATATATATATATATATATATATATATATATATATATTTTTTTTTTTTTTTTTTTCATAGTCTTTGCCATTTCCCGCATTAGCGAGGTTGCGTTATGAACAGAGGACTGGGCCTTAGAGGGAATATCCTCACCTGCCCCCTTCTCTGTTCCTTCTTTTGGAAAATTAAAAAAAAAAAGAGAGGGAAGGATTTCCAGTCCCCGCTCCCTCCCCTTTTAGTCGCCTTCTACGACACGCAGGGAATACATGGGAAGTATTCTTTCTCCCCTATCCCTAGGGATATATATATATATATATATATATATATATATATATATATATATATATATATATATATATATATTCGTATGGGTCCTTGAGGAAATGAAATACTATAAATTCCCCGGTGCACTTTCGTGTATTTATCACATCATCAAAGGGGAATACAAGAAAGAAATATAAAACAGTTCATATACAAGGAAGAGACGTAGGGACATTTATATCGTGCATATGAACGCGCACTTTCCTTAAACACATAATGCCCTCCAACAGCAAAGATTCGAGCCCTAGGCCTTTGCGTGGTAGTTGGGGAAGCTGAACGCTCATAGCCGAGCGGGTAGCGTTCCCAACCACCACGCAAAGGTTCAGGGTTCGAGTCTTTGCTATTGAAGGGCATTGTGTGATATACATGTGTGTAACCTGGTTAAGAAGTTATAAAAGTAGGCAGACTATTAGGAAGCGACCAAGACAACTCTCAGTCTGTGACCAAACACTTGAGTACATCCTCACTAACTCTCCTAGTGAACCCGCTCTCCAAAAGCACTGAAGAACCGTGCGCCAGTGATGGGGTTCATTGAGGCTAGTCTTCAGACAAAGACATTTTTCTCTTTTTAATTCTCGTTCGTCCAACTTTCCTCAGTCGAATAGGAGCAGTACCTGTTGGCACTGTCGTTAAGAAGAGCTGGCTTAGCTCCTGGAGGCTAACTAACACTGGTAAACTGGTGTACATGAAAGTTACTGCAACAGTGAGTAATGATGGGGGTGAGAGACAGTCTGTTGGAGACGCCTGAGGAACCACCATGCTGTAACAAGGAGTAGAGTGTCTTCATAATGTGGTCCTTAGTTTCACATGGCCCACAGGCAAGACTCAGGGTGTGATGACGATGTCCCTTTAAGGCTTTGTCATCACTCGACACAGTTTACTCGTGAGACCCGAATGTGAAGGCTTATCGAACTTGATTTCATCAGCTTTAAACCAGGACGTTTTCGCTTAAGAATATCTCTCCTCAAAAGGGATCTTTTACAAGTCATTTGGCTTAGGATTTATGATATATTTGTCAGGTTTCTGTTTGCCTAGATTTGTGAAGTTCCTGGTTTGCTGATATTGTACGTGACGCTTCGGCGCGCTGGTCATCATCAATAGAATCTATTTCTTCCTTAATTCTGAATGACATCTGTTCTACAAAGATATGAGCAGCAGAAACATTGTCAGTGCTGAGGTGCTTCAAATTCCTTTTATACCCGGCGGCTAAGCTGGTGCTCTGTCGCCCTTTCAACTCAATACATTTCTTATCGTTAATCCGTGAAAAACCTCAGATGAAGCAGAGGCTTGCTGGACGCTAGAACTTACAGGAGTAACTTAGGGACTGCTTATAAAAACGGATCGTCCATGACAGACATGGGAAACCGGATGTAATTATCTCTTTGTTCAATACAGGGAGGGAGAGACGTGTGGGCCGTGTACGTGCGCACATGCATACGTAGTTCCTTCCCACATATCCACACAGTTCCCTTCCATAGGTATGCTTGGAGACTTAACCTCCCCCACACTCTCACATAAACACATATACATAGCTCCCTTCTACATGTATACAGGTGCACATGGCTCCACCATAGTGACACCAGGCAAGAAGCTGTCACATGCTTAGCTTCCAGCTGGGGGTAATGGCTTATCATTGTCTTCCTCCTGTGCTTGTCTGGCCTGTTGTCATCATCGTGTGGACTTGCCTTGTCTTCCATCTTCTACTCTCCCTAACTTCTTTTTTCCGTCAGTCATTTCCTTCTCTTTCCACCATCCTTATATTTCCCATTTGGTCTTCCTTCTTCCTTTTAACCTAATATTTCTGTGCCTTTTCCTCCTCCTCCTCCTACCCATCCTCCCCATGGATTTCACTAGCACTCGCCACTATCTCCTCCATCGTAAGATTCATGCAAATCTTTTCTGGGTCCAATCTCTCTACCAATACTCTGTCATAGCGCGCGCGCACTCACACACACACACACACACACACACACACACACACACACACACACACACACAAACACACACACCTATTCGTCCTTTCCCGCTTAGCGAGGTAGCACCAGGAACTAAAGCAGAATTACCTCATATTATATGGGAGGGTATTGATTGAGAGGGTGAAGGCATGTACAGAGCATCAGATTTGGGAAGAGCAGTGTGGTTTCAGAAGTGGTAGAGGATGTGTGGATCAGGTGTTTGCTTTGAAGAATGTATGTGAGAAATACTTAGAAAAGCAAATGGATTTGTATGTAGCATTTATGGATCTGGAGAAGGCATATGATAGAGTTGACAGAGATGCTCTGTGGAAGGTATTAAGAATATATGGTGTGGGAGGAAAGTTGTTAGAAGCAGTGAAAAGTTTTTATCGAGGATGTAAGGCATGTGTACGTGTAGGAAGAGAGGAAAGTGATTGGTTCTCAGTGAATGTAGGTTTGCGGCAGGGGTGTGTGATGTCTCCATGGTTGTTTAATTTGTTTATGGATGGGGTTGTTAGGGAGGTGAATGCAAGAGTTTTGGAAAGAGGGGCAAGTATGCAGTCTGTTGTAGATGAGAGAGCTTGGGAAGTGAGTCATTGTTGTTCGCTGATGATACAGCGTTGGTGGCTGATTCATGTAACAAACTGCAGAAGCTGGTGACTGAGTTTGGTAAAGTGTATGAAAGAAGAAAGTTAAGAGTAAATGTGAATAAGAGCAAGGTTATTAGGTACAGTAGGGTTGAGGGTCAAGTCACTTGGGAGGTAAGTTTGAATGGAGAAAAACTGGAGGAAGTAAAGTGTTTTAGATATCTGGGAGTGGATCGGGCAGCGGATGGAACCATGGATGCAGAAGTGAATCATAGGGTGGGGGAGGGGGCGAAAATTCTGGGAGCCTTGAAGAATGTTTGGAAGTCGAGAACATTATCTCGGAAAGCAAAAATGGGTATGTTTGAAGGAATAGTGGTTCCAACAATGTTGTATGGTTGCGAGGCGTGGGCTATGGATAGAGTTGTGCGCAGGAGGGTGGATGTGCTGGAAATGAGATGTTTGAGGACAATATGTGGTGTGAGGTGGTTTGATCGAGTAAGTAATGTAAGGGTGAGAGAGATGTGTGGAAATAAAAAGAGTGTGGTTGAGAGAGCAGAAGAGGGTGTTTTGAAATGGTTTGGTCACATGGAGAGAATGAGTGGGGAAAGACTGACCAAGAGGATATATGTGTCAGAGGTGGAGGGAACGAGGAGAAGTGGGAGACCAAATTGGAGGTGGAAAGATGGAGTGATAAAGATTTTGAGTGATCGGGGCCTGAACATGCAGGAGGGTGAAAGGCGTGCAAGGAATAGAGTGAATTGGAACGATGTGGTATACCGGGGTCGACGTGCTGTCAATGGATTGAACCAGGGCATGTGAAGTGTCTGGGGTAAACCATGGAAAGTGTGTGGGGCCTGGATGTGGAAAGGGAGCTGTGGTTTCGGTGCATTATTACATGACAGCTAGAGACTGAGTGTGAACGAATGGAGCCTTTGGTGTCTTTTCTAGCGCTACTTCGCACACATGAGGGGGGAGGGGGTTGTTATTCCATGTGTGGCGAGGTGGCGATGGGAACAAATAAAGGCAGAGAGTATGAATTATGTACATGTGTATATATGTATATGTCTGTGTGTGTATATATATGTGTACATTGAGATGTATAGGTATGTATATTTGCGTGTGTGGACGTATGTATATACATGTGTATGTGGGCGGGTTGGGCCATTCTTTCGTCTGTTTCCTTGCGCTACCTCGCTATCTAGCCCGAAGGCTATATGTCTCAATTCTAGATGTCTGTTGGCTCTAGATGCGTTATGTCTCATATCTAGGTTTAACCCAAACTTAGCAATGCCCGAATACAAGATGTCCCAACGATAGGTGTCTTTTAGCTCTAAGTTCTGAGATGTCTCATCCCTGAGTTCAACCCAACACTGTGTTCAAAGAATTTGGTGTCCAGATTCCAGTATATCCCCCTAGCTTCAGCGTCACTTTTCACCCCTGAGTGTGGCTTAGCTTTAGCTGTGTCCCAGCAAACAATTTTCCCAAAAAAACTTTGACGATAGAGAACTACCTGGAAACTTTGTGTGATGTCCAAAAATCTCGTAGGATTTTTAAAAGAATTAAAGACATTTTTTTCCCTTGAAAATTTTTTCCCCCTCGCAAATTGGTGTTTCTGGAGATAAGCGTCATGTAAAATTTCTTAATATTCAATGCATATTCTTTCTCTTCGGCTATTAGGGAAATTCTGGTTAAAGAATAAAGAGAAATGTAAGTTTATGTTAACTGTCTCGAGAGGCGGAATTTCTTAAAAGACTCTTCTATTTTCCCCTAAATAGCCAGAAGGGGAATTTTGACTTATAATGATAATTCTCTTGTTGCTTGGCTCTGTAGAAATTTCTTGAAGGCTCTTATGAGTTAACTTTGAATATGATTTGGATATGCGCAATTAAGAAAACCATATTTCTTAGGATTCTCATTGTGTGTACTTGGTACAGGACGCTTAACACATTCCCATTCGGCTACACCCTGCCCTGCTATCTGTTCAGGGTGTATGTGTGTGTCTATACATCTCACTACGGCGCCTCGAAATCCTACTACACTCAAGGCTATAATTACACACCCTGTTTAAAGTCTTCAGTATACCTTAGCTACACCCTAACACCGGGTTGTATCTGATCAACCGCTTCGCTACACCTAGCCTACACCACGGATACTCCCCGCTACGCCTTGCCTGCACCTTGCTATACGTCATACTGCTACACCTTGCTTACACTCGGTTTACTCCGGTGCACTACACCAGCCTCGCTACACCCTTGTACCTCCTCACTATGCCCCACTCAGTTTCTCTACACATATACCAATTCTACACACCTCTTCACCAGATCTACCACCTCTTTACACCCCGGGCAAAACTCCAACTGTTCTACACCTCTTCCCGCGCACGTCAGCCCCCACTCTTCCAACATACACCCAGCCTACATACCCAGGCAACACCTACGCTACATAGCCAATACCCAACCTACATCCAAACACCCAGTCTACACCCAGCCTTCACCCACCCTACACCCAACCTACATCCAATCACCCTATCTACACCCAGACTGGACCCCGGCAACACCCATCCTACACTCGGCCTACACCCAGCCTACACCAACACCTACACCCAGCCAACACTAACACCTACACCCAGCCAACACCCCGGCAACACCCAGCCTACACTCTGTACCTACATTCAGCCTACACCCAGCCAGCATATCCAGCACAGCAGCAAGCATTTACCTTTCTTAAGCTTCGGTAACATTGCGGATCACCGGCCATTAAGATCTGAATTAATCCAAATGATGGTGCTTAATGGCCGGGAAAAGTGGGGTGGTATATCCCACTGCAGGTGGGGGTATGCGTGGTGTTAAATGTAGGTTTTACACTGTACGTAGGTGTTAAATGTAGGTTTTACACTGTACGTAGGTGTTAAATGTAGGTTTTACGCTGTACGTGGGTGTTAAATGTGGGTTTTAAGCTGTAAATGGACGTTAAAAGTGGGCTGTACAACGTACGTGGTTGTTAAAGTTGGACTTTACACTGTACATGGGTGTTAAAGGTGGGTATTTCACTGTACGTAGGTGTTAGAGGTGGGTTTTTCACTGTAGGTGGGTGTTAAAGGTGAGTTTGACACTGTACGTGGGTGTTAAAGTAGGTTTCTTTATTGTATGTGGGTGTTAAAGTAGGTTTCTTTACTGTATGTGGGTGTTAAAGGTGAATTTTACAGTGAAGTTCGATGGTAAAGAAGTTGGTGTTACGATGTCAAGTGGAGGGTCATGTGACGTTCGCCATGAAAGGTGGTTGTCACTACATGTGTGGGTGTTATAATGGAGGCAGGTGTTCCATTAAAGGTGTCTTACAGTAGAAGTGAGTGTTGCAGCAAAGACTGAGTGTGCCGTTTGAGTGTAACAAGCAAGTGTTTCAATAGAGGTGGTAGTTAATATTACAATAGAGATGGGTGTGACATTAGATGTTACGATTGCTACAGTTGTGGTGATTGTTGTAATAGCGACGTGTCAGAGTAAAAGTGAGTGTTACAGTTGAGATGCGTTGGTTACAGTGCTAGGTACTGTTACAGAGTAGGTGGAGGTTACAGTGAAGAGGGTTCAGAGACGTAGTTAAGTGGAATGGTTGAGATCCCATTAACCAAATACGAGCGTTTTCTTCGAAGACCCACGTTGAGAATCGTGTATTAAGCGGTAGTCTTCTAAATGGCTTGTAGCGTTGTCCAGAGCCAAGAGGGTTCTTGGAGGTGTAATGTTAAACTGAGCTAAGTGGGATGTCGGAGGAGGACTTCAGCCACTCGCTGAGTTACGTGGGATGTTGAAGATGTCAGTGGTTCAGTACACAAAGGGAGATGCTACTGGGAGCAAAGGGAGATGTTAAATGGGGGTCATTTGGCGATAGGTGGGTGTGAGCAGGGATGGCCGTCCTACTTCTGATGCTTTGAACACTACTGTTGACGTCTGCTCGTGTCGGTTTTTGAATGCAAGCTCATTCCCTGTGACCTTATGTGTATATTCTGTACATCTCTCTTTGTGCCTGTCCGTCTATGTTGTCTGTGTATGTCTATACGTGTTCTTTGTCCTGAGACCAGGTTTTAAAAGTGTTGCTGTTCTACATGTGCCATGGTGTCGACCAGCTCTAGGTCCATTCGAGCCTAACTTCTATGTAATCTTTTACAGAGATCTAGGTTCTGGATTCGTTATGGTTGCCCCCAAGTACCTGTTCCTTGGCTGTAGGTGTGCTAACACTTGCAATATCTCCGCCAGACTTTACCCTCATTCATCTAAGTGGCACCGTCAGTAGTCATTCATAAACACAGTTTAGCACCCATAACTCCACATTCCCACTCCTTCTCTGTCTACTGCCATACTCATCTCATCTCTGGCCACTGCTATTTTCCCCCTACCCTCCACTTCATCGCTTCCTTTCTAGTCTATCTTTACCTGGTTATTAACCCTCTCATCTCCCCCCTCGACGTAATTAGCGTCCAGCACCCTCAAGGCGCTGTGAATACCAAGGAGGCAGGGAGGAGAATGGTGCCATCACTTTCCTTAAGACACTTGGGTGTGTCCGGCCTTACCTGGCCTTGCTCTGCCTCACTCAGCGGCGGGAGAATAAGGGCTTCTCTCTACAGGAATGGAGGAGAGTCTTTGAAAATAGGAGTTAAGTGACGATGAAGAAGAGGAAGGGAAAGTAATAGAGAAGAAGGAGGAGGAGGAGGAGGAGGAGGCGGAGGAGGCGGAGAAGAAGAAGAAACAAAAGAGGAAAAAGAAAAATAAGGGTATGAGCAATAGCCGAGAACCAAGGAGAGTAGAAAAAGGTGGCGTTAGAGAAGAGACCAGGAGGAAGACTGAAAGGATATTGAAAAATAATGACGTAGTAAGGAAGCACCAAGATAAGACAACGAGGAATGACACTACAGGTAGCGTAACGAGTGGGAGAGACATGGCAAAGAGCAGCCAATCAAAAATGGCTTTAGAATATGCCGATAGATGAAGAACGTAAGTTAAACGCATTATAGATGCTATGATCAAGTGTAAGAATAAGAGAAAATGGATAACTGAAGAGAGGTTGTGAAAAAATGACAAAATGGAAAAAATAAGAACAGTCCAGAGCAGGGTGGAAATATTCATGTATTGCTAACGTTTTCAATGTATTAATGTCTCATCCATAATCCAAACAAGAGCTACTCATGTGTTGCCCGTCCATAAACGAAACGGTAGCATATATATATATATATACATATATATATATATATATATATATATATGGATGTTAATGTGCTGAGAGGTGCAACTGGAGGGATGTCTGATCATTATCTTGTGGAGGCTAAGGTGAAGATTTGTATGGGTTTTCAGAAAAGAAGAGTGAATGTTGGGGTGAAGAGGGTGGTGAGAGTAAGTGAGCTTGAGAAGGAGACCTGTGTGAGGAAGTACCAGGAGAGACTGAGTACAGAATGGAAAAAGGTGAGAACAATGGAAGTAAGGGAGTGGGGGAGGAATGGTATGTATTTAGGGAATCAGTGATGGATTGCGCAAAAGATGCTTGTGGCATGAGAAGAGTGGGAGGTGGGTTGATTAGAAAGGGTAGTGAGTGGTGGGATGAAGAAGTAAGAGTATTAGTGAAAGAGAAGAGAGAGGCATATAGACGATTTTTGCAGGGAAAAAATGCAATTGAGTGGGAGATGTATAAAAGAAAGAGACAGGAGGTCAAGAGAAAGGTGCAAGAGGTGAAAAAAAGGGCAAATGAGAGTTGGGGTGAGAGAGTATCATTCAATTTTACGGAGAATAAAAAGATGTTCTGGAAGGAGGTAAATAAAGTGCGTAAGACAAGGGAGCATATGGGAACTTCAGTGAAGGGCGCAAATGGGGAGGTGATAACAAGTAGTGGTGATGTGAGAAGGAGATGGAGTGAGTATTTTGAAGGTTTGTTGAATGTGTTTGATGATAGAGTGGCAGATATAGGGTGTTTTGGTCGAGGTGGTGTGCAAAGTGAGAGGGTTAGGGAAAATGATTTGGTAAACAGAGAAGAGGTAGTGAAAGCTTTCCGGAAGATGAAAGCCGGCAAGGCAGCAGGTTTGGATGGTATTGCAGTGGAATTTATTAAAAAAGGGGGTGACTTTATTGTTGACTGGTTGGTAAGGTTATTTAATGTATGTATGACTCATGGTGAGGTGCCTGAGGATTGGCGGAATGCGTGCATAGTGCCATTGTACAAAGGCAAAGGGGATAAGAGTGAGTGCTCAAATTACAGAGGTATAAGTTTGTTGAGTATTCCTGGTAAATTATATGGGAGGGTATTGATTGAGAGGGTGAAGGCATGTACAGAGCATCAGATTGGGGAAGAGCAGTGTGGTTTCAGAAGTGGTAGAGGATGTGTGGATCAGGTGTTTGCTTTGAAGAATGTATGTGAGAAATACTTAGAAAAGCAAATGGATTTGTATGTAGCATTTGTGGATCTGGAGAAGGCATATGATAGAGTTGATAGAAATGCTCTGTGGAAGGTATTAAGAATATATGGTGTGGGAGGAAAGTTGTTAGAAGCAGTGAAAAGTTTTTATCGAGGATGTAAGGCATGTGTACGTGTAGGAAGTGAGGAAAGTGATTGGTTCTCAGTGAATGTAGGTTTGCGGCAGGGGTGTGTGATGTCTCCATGGTTGTTTAATTTGTTTATGGATGGGGTTGTTAGGGAGGTAAATGCAAGAGTTTTGGAAAGAGGGGCAAGTATGAAGTCTGTTGGGGATGAGAGAGCTTGGGAAGTGAGTCAGTTGTTGTTCGCTGATGATACAGCGCTGGTGGCTCATTCATGTGAGAAACTGCAGAAGCTGGTGACTGAGTTTGGTAAAGTGTGTGGAAGAAGAAAGTTAAGAGTAAATGTGAATAAGAGCAAGGTTATTAGGTACAGTAGGGTTGAGGGTCAAGTCAATTGGGAGGTGAGTTTGAATGGAGAAAAACTGGAGGAAGTAAAGTGTTTTAGATATCTGGGAGTGGATCTGGCAGCGGATGGAACCATGGAAGCGGAAGTGGATCATAGGGTGGGGGAGGGGGCGAAAATTCTGGGGCCTTGAAGAATGTGTGGAAGTCGAGAACATTATCTCGGAAAGCAAAAATGGGTATGTTTGAAGGAATAGTGGTTCCAACAATGTTGTATGGTTGCGAGGCGTGGGCTATGGATAGAGTTGTGCGCAGGAGGATGGATGTGCTGGAAATGAGATGTTTGAGGACAATGTGTGGTGTGAGGTGGTTTGATCGAGTGAGTAACGTAAGGGTAAGAGAGATGTGTGGAAATAAAAAGAGCGTGGTTGAGAGAGCAGAAGAGGGTGTTTTGAAGTGGTTTGGGCACATGGAGAGGATGAGTGAGGAAAGATTGACCAAGAGGATATATGTGTCGGAGGTGGAGGGAACAAGGAGAAGAGGGAGACCAAATTGGAGGTGGAAAGATGGAGTGAAAAAGATTTTGTGTGATCGGGGCCTGAACATGCAGGAGGGTGAAAGGAGGGCAAGGAATAGAGTGAATTGGATCGATGTGGTATACCGGGGTTGACGTGCTGTCAGTGGATTGAATCAGGGCATGTGAAGCGTCGGGGGTAAACCATGGAAAGCTGTGTAGGTATGTATATTTGCGTGTGTGGACGTATGTATTTCCATGTGTATGGGGGGGGTGGGTTGGGCCATTTCTTTCGTCTGTTTCCTTGCGCTACCTCGCAAACGCGGGAGACAGCGACAAAAAAAAAAAAAAATATATATATATATATATATATATATATATATATATATATATATATATATATATATATATATATTATTATTATTATTTTGCTCTGTCGCTCTCTCCCGCGTTAGCGAGGTAGCGCAAGGAAACAGACGAAAGAATGGCCCAACCCACCCACATACACATGTATATACATACACGTCCACACACGCAAATACACATACCTATACATCTCAACGTATACATATATATACACACACAGACATATACATATAAATACTCATGTACATAATTCATAATGTCTGCCTTTATTCATTCCCATCGCCACCTCGCCACACATGAAATAACAACCCCCTCCCCCCTCATGTGTGCGAGGTAGCGCTAGGAGAAGACAACAAAGGCCCCATTCGTTCACACTCAGTCTCTAGCTGCCACGTAATAATGCACCGAAACCACAGCTCCCTTTCCACATCCAGGCCCCACAGAACTTTCCATGGTTTACCCCAGACGCTTCACGTGCCCTGGTTCAATCCATTGAGAGCACGTCGACCCCGGTATACCACATCGTTCCAATTCACTCTATTCCTTGTACACTTTTCACCCACCTGCATGTTCAGGCTCCGATCACTCAAAATCTTTTTCACTCCATCTTTCCACCTCCAATTTGGTCTCCCACTTCTCCTCGTTCCCTCCACCTCTGACACATATATCCTCTTGGTCAATCTTTCCTCACTCATTCTCTCCATGTGACCAAACCATTTCAAAACGCCCTCTTCTGCTCTCTTAACCACACTCTTTTTATTACCACACATGTCTCTCTTACCCTATAATCACTAACTCGATCAAACCACCACACACCACATATTGTCCTCACACCACATATTGTCCTCAAACATTTCATTTCCAACACATCCACCCTTCTCCGCACAACTCTATCTATAGCACACGCCTCGCAACCAATATAACATTGTTGGAACCACTATTCCTTCAAACATACCCATTTTTGCTTTCCGATATATATATATATATATATATATATATATATATATATATATATATATATATATATATATATATATTATCCCTGGGGATAGGGGATTAAGAATGCTTCCCACGTATACCCTGCGTGTCGTAGAAGGCGACTAAAAGGGGAGGGAGCGGGGGGCTGGAAATCCTACCCTCTCGGGTTTTTTTTTTTTTTTCCAAAAGAAGGAACAGAGAATTGGGCCAGGTGAGGGTATTCCCTCAAAGGCCCAGTCCTCTGTTCTTAACGCTACCTCGCTAATGCGGGAAATGGTGAATAGTTTGAAAGAAAGAAAAGATATATATATATATATATATATATATATATATATATATATATATATATATATATATATATATATATATATAGAATAGAAATAGTTCTCCATAATATTTATATGATATCCTCATTTTCTCTTCACCTTTCTCCACCTCTCTCTCTCTCTCTCTCTCTCTCTCTCTATCTGAAGGTGAAGGTGTTCTTCCTCGTGTTGGCAGAGACGCTGGTGTTGTCCCCAAGCTGACTGACAGCGCCAGGCTGCTGCGGCTTACATTACCGGGGCCCGAATGCGCTATTAGCCTGGGCTTGTTCTTACTGCGGCGTGTCGAGCGTTTGGCGAATGACTGCAAGGTGTGTGTGTGTGTGTGTGTGTGTGTGTGTGTGTGTGTGTGTGTGTGCGGGAACTTCTCCGACAGGCACTTAGTGGGCAATTATTTCTGTGGAGACCCCGTATAGTCTGCCTGCCTGCTTGCCAGCACCCACCTGGGAGCGCCTGTTGGTGACAGCCAACTAGTCGACCCGTCAAAATTTTATTGGAATGGAGGAATAATCTGATGATGTACATACCACGGCACCCAGTAGTTGACTGCTTGTAAACTATGGGAAGGATTTAAGTCTGCCAGCACTCACCTCTACGGCCGTACCCACAGCAGCCTGCCTTGGAGATCATGCTAAGACCATTGTCTGTGAGGCCGAGGAATCCCATGATCTCGCATGATTACAGAGGTGGATAGAGATTGGCCTGCTTCCACCAATCACTGTTCAGGGTATAAGAGAAGCAATGACAAAAGCCTGCATTCCACCAGTCACAGTTCTGGATACAAGGGGAAGTGGAGACTGGCCAGATACCACCAATCATTACTCAGGACACACGGGTAAGCAGACATTGGCTGGACTCCACCAATCATACTTCAGGACATATGGATAGGATTAAAAAAGATCATAATCCACCAATCACAGTTCAGGATACAAAGGTAGGCTGCTGCCAAAGCCTGAGAAATAACCCGAGTGTTCTCGGAACTGTTCGATGAACTCCAAGAAATGTTCACGCTATGTTCAGCATGAATAAATCATTTCTTAAATCACTTTGAGTTACGGCTCGGGACTGTGGACAGCCCTTGGCAATCTGAACGCTGGCAAACTTTCGAAGGCAAGTGGGTTTTCACGTACGTTTGTATGCAATCGATAGAGTATGGCCGTCCCAATCATCGAGTTAATTTTCATCTTCCTTATCAGCCAAGAGCAGACGTTCCTCTTGCTTCAGATAGACTTCATCGGGCAAAGGTGTAACTGCAACCAAAGACTGGCAGAAAAGAGTAACAATAGGGGAAGAGTAACAGTAGGGGGGACGAGTAACAATAGATGGAAAGAGTAACAGTAGGGGGGGGGGAAGAGTAACAGTAGGGGAACGAGTAACAATAGATGGGAACGAGTAACAATAGAGGGGAAAGAGTAACAGTAGAAAACAAGAGTAACAATAGGGGGAACGAGTAACAATAGATGGGAAAGAGTATCAGTAGGGGGAAGAGTAACAGTAGGGGGAACGAGTAACAATAGATGGGAAAGAGTAACAATAGGGGGTAAGAGTAACAGTAGAGGGTAAGAGTAACAATAGGGGGGACGAGTAACAATAGATGGGAAAGAGTAACAGTAGGGGGAAGAGTAACAATTGGGGGAAGAGTAACAGTAGGGGGAAGAGTAACAATAAGGGAAAACGAGTAACAATATGGACAGACTAACAATAAGGGGAAGCGAGTAACAGTAGGAGGAAGAGTAGCAGTAGGGGAAAAGAGTAACAATAGGGGGAAAGAGTAACAGTAGGGGAAAGAATAACAATAGGGTTAGAATAACAGTAGTAACAGAGTAACAGTTCCGTATATTGTAGCGATACAACTGCAGAAGGAACACTTGAACAGACCTGTCGCCAAAGAAAGGAAGGGAGGAATATCAGTTCTATATATTGTATTCTTGTAGGAGTTTTGTGTGAGAGTCATGGAACGTGAGGTGGAAATGTGTGGAAATATGCATCAAGAAATCCAGGTGTTGCCACGGCCGACGGCCAACTAGTCGCTTCGTCGAAATTTATTGGGAACGAGGAATATTTTGATGTATATATAAAGGAAGGGAATATATTTGGCGTCTTGTAAATTAGTGGGGCTTGTCTGTCCGTCTATGCAGAGAGAGAGAGAGAGAGAGAGAGAGAGAGAGAGAGAGAGAGAGAGTGATATGTGTGCGGATGTCTGTATTTATACTTCAAGGCTCGTGTCTGTGTGTGTGTGTGTGTGTGTGTGTGTGTGTGTGTGTGTGTGTGTGTGTGTGTACGTTCTTTTCCCTGTCTGTTGTAGATGGTGTAGAGGCGGGGGGCTTCTGTCAAACATTCGTACGTCCGGACCAGCAAGAGTTCCTTTAACTTCGCTCATTAAGTTCGCGTGGCGGCCGTTAGAGGCACTGGCAGACACTAATGTCTTGGATGGTCGGGTGTATAACACACACCGCCTCCCCCTCCTCCCTGTTTCCCCTTGCTTGCCCGCCATGTCTCGCTCTTTAAACTTTCCTCCCAGATACATTATGACAATAGCTTAACTTTCTGCTCAGTTGCCTTGCAACAATTGTTTGGCTTTTCAGTTACGGTGCAAGGAGGTGCCCTGGATTGCATTGTGATATCGGTTTTAATTGCGATGCCGTCACGGCGCGACTTGTTTGCAGATGCGTTGCAACGACAGGTGCTTCCGCTGCAATGACGATGCAACAACTGCTTGCCCCTCTTATCACTGCGACATTGGATAGCCACTTCCTCCTCCATAACCCGTTGTGCAACTGCAACAACCACCTACTCCACAATATCCTTGTAAAAACAACCATCTGCTCCACAGTTTTAGTGCAGCTCAGCCATCAGTTCCACAGTTTCAACCACCTGCTCAGCAACTTAAGTTCAACGAGAGCCACCTGCTCCATAACTCTAGTTCAATAACCTACATCTGCTCCACAATCCCACTGCAACATCAACCACCTGCTCCATAACTCCACTGCAACATCAACCACCTGCTCCATAATTCCACTGCAACATCAACCACCTGCTCCATAATTCCACTGCAACAACAACCACGTGCTCCACAATTTCAGTACAACACCGATCACCTGATTTCATCGCACAAACAGCCACCTGCTCCTCAACTTCAGTGCATCAACCACCACCTCCTTCAAAGTTCCAGTGCAAGAAAACCAGCCTCATCCTTCACTATAGCACTGGATCCCCGGCCACCTCTTACACAAATGCGCTAGAACAAAAGCCACCTCCTCATTAACTGCACGGGCACCAAAAAAGAAAGAAAATCCGAATTCTTCAATATTAGTCGACTTTCCAGGCTTTCCTGGAAACTCTCTCGCTCGTACTCCCCCTCCCCCGACTATAGTCTGCCACTCCCTCCCCCCACCTGCACCAGTTCCCTCGTGAATGAATCTCTAAAGACTCGGCCTCGCGTCATTACTCCTTTGACCAGCATCGTCGACCGGGTCTCACACTGGCCTTGTTTGTCCTCCTGCACGCGTCGCTCCTTTACCTCGGAGTTGGAACTTCCCGCTCAGCTGCAGCGGGTCGCCCTCATTACTTCTTGTCCCCCCCTACTGCAGCATCTCCTCAAAAGCTTCATTATCTTGAAAGCTGCATTTTATCAGCAGCAGTTTGGACTGCGTTGCCTCGACCCTCCCACCAGGTGCATTGTCGCGCTGGCCGAATTGCGCCCCTCAACTGTATGGTGTTCTGCTTTCTCTTCCTCAGCTGTATATTCTCTTATACTACATTGCTTGGAGAGTTCTGAAGTGTTTGGACATTCTGCACCTGTGCAAGCAGTCTTTTAATAGCTCTTCCATATTCCATATTCTGTGATTCTGGAATACCATATGACTCCAAAACCACTGCAAATTACCCTGAGCTATCTTAAGATTCCAGAAGACTAACAAGAAATTCCAGGCTACGAAAAGATCCAGAACTATAGAAACCAGAATTTTCAGCTGGTTATACTGAACGTATACAAGATCCTGTAGCACTAACAGTACAGAAAGACTGAGAACGTTTCGATTTGCAAGATAATTGCGGTTTCCAGACTGATCCCAACAGGTCCCACTGGAACAGTAAAAGATCATGGAGGCTTTACCAGAAGACTTCATGATCATTGGAATAAGAGTTTTGGAAGGTGAGAGAATGCCCCAAAGGACAGCCAGAAAACCCAAGAGGAATAGCAAGAAGATTAAAGAGAAAAACTGGAGGGTCTCCTAAAAATTCCAGATTATCCTTAACTTCCAAAACAAATTGGACCGCAAGGGGGTCCAATCGGACTACTAGAAGAGTCGTACTACCAGAGACTCCAGAAGAACCATCGCAAGAACCTGAGCGACTGTTTGACGATCCTGAAAAACAACATGAAGACTTCAGGGGTCCGCCAGAAGATCCCTGAAAATACGAAAAGAACTTAGTGCCGCAAGACCAAAAGATACCGAAGGACCATCGAATTGTTCCGTGGGAATTACGAGAAGATTTTGTAATTAATTTTGAATATCATGATGAACTTGACCTAACAGAAGATCTCGAAAGGCTTTTAGAAAGTCCTGAAAGACTACCAGAATACCCTTGAGAGTTATTAAGAGATTCCAAAGAATTGTTGTAAAGCCCCTCAGAAGTTACCGAAAGATTATACGGAAATCCTGAGAAACGACTAAGAAATAACTGAGGACTATTAGATGACAAAGAATCGCTAGAACATCCTGAGTTGTTCATCAGAAGATTCTTTGGGAAAACCAGAAGATCGTCAGGGACTATCGGAAGACCCTAAAGGACCACCAAGAGATCCTGAAGGCCTATCAGAAAATCCTAGATGACAGCTAAAAGGTCTTGCAGACCCACTAAAAGATTCTGAACAGTTGCCAATAGATCCTAGGGGATCCTGGAGGTCAATCAAATCTCAAGGAACGACCTAAATATTTGGCAACTGGAAAACCACATTCCCGTATCTCTAGATGGTTTTAGATGAACAACCTGGCGATAATTAAATGCTTGATTAAAAAATTCCAAAAATAGTTGAAGATCCAGAAAGTTGGATAATGAGGAAAGTGAGAATGTCCGGAGACTCCAGGTCTTCCATGGAACTATCCTCTGGCGGCGTGTCTTTAAGAGCCGCTGCCCTGCTGTTGTCTGATACTACCAGCCGCAGGCCAAGACCAACATAATTAGGACTTCTTGATAAAGTGAAAGTCCGAATCTGGAGTCGAATCCCTAATAAGTTTTAATGACTTTCTCGAGTTGCCCGGTTTAATTATTGCGGCTTGTGCTCTTGACTGACGGTCTTGGCTCCAGAGAGCCTCTGGTGACTGTTACAAGACACTTTTGTCTGTGGGCGAACCAATTGTTTGTGGAACGATGCTTGTGGCTGGGGAGAGAAATTGGCAACTGGCGGGGGGGGGGGGGGGGGGGGGGGGGGGGGGGGGGGGTCACCAGTGACTGGCGAGATGCT
>NC_092247.1:11428685-11473685 GCF_036320965.1 Panulirus ornatus | reverse complement strand
CACACACACACACACACACCCCTAAGTGCGGTGTGTGTGTGTGTGTGTGTGTGTGTGTGTGTGTGTGTGTGTGTGAGTGTGTATGTGTCTGATGAGATGGATGGACACTTTTCTTGCCTCTGTTGTTTGTGGTGCCATACAAGAGGGATGATGGCCAGGCAGGTGGCAGCATGGAGCAAATAGTCAGAGGTTTATGTGGCAAGTCTTTAAGAGCGGCTGTTGGGTACTTGTATGCACTTAACGAAGTCATGATCCCAGGTAGCGAGTCTTAAACCATGGCTCTGGTTTTGGCTTTTTCCTCTTTAGTTTTATGGGTTTCGCCTCCTACCCTCCTTCCGATTTTGATGGCTTTCTGATCTTTGTTAATGGTCTTTCCCTCACCCGTTTTCTCTTTCAGTTTGCCTTATCCCCTCCTCTTCAGGGGGTGACTGGGGAGGTATCAAGAAGTGCGAGGCACAGAATACGACTTGAAGTACAAAGTTGTCCGTCTTTGAAGCAGAGGAACCCTAGCCAACACAAGGACGAGTTTGGAAGTCATACGAATTCCATATCTGGTACGAACGGAATACAAAGATATTCCACAAATATGCAAAGATGAGTACTGAATATTAGCATAAGACCGTGTATTCTCGTCTCTGTGAAACAGATGTATGTTTGACGACAAATATTAGTGTCAAGTACTTGTATATTCCCCTCGTATTACGTTCAAGGGAGGAACTGGAAGATCATACGGTACGTTGATGGGTGTTGATGCGAGTCTGGAGGCAGATGTGTACACGATTATGGCCACATGGATGGGCCAGCTTGTGAGTGGTCAGACTGGAGAGCCAGTCTCTAGAAAGTGGCCACACGGGCGAGCCAGCCGTTGCTAGTGGCCAAACTAGCGGGCTAGCCTCTAGTAATGGGTAACTTTGGTGGGTCAGCTGCTAGTAAGTGGCCACACTGACAGGCCAACCGCTGGTAAGTGGCCACACTGGCACGCCAACCGCTAGTAAGTAGCCGCACCGGCGGACCAATCGCTGGTAAGTGGCCTCCCGAACTGGCCAAACGTTGGCATGTGACTGCACGGGCGTACCAACTACTGGCATGTGGCCACACGAGCAAATCAAACGCAGGTAATTGGTTCAGTGACTGAGACAAATGCAGTGTTTGCAGTCCCCGCGGAAACTCGTGTAAAAGACGACACCGACAGTGACGCATCAGTCCCAAATTACAATACATTGAGACGCAGCTTCGTGGGAAGGACATGATGGGGAAACATAGTAGTCTAGCCAGGATTTACAAGTAAACTGAACACGGGATCTTGCTAATCGTGTGATGTGGTGGTGATGTTACACGACAAGACTCAAAACTTTGTCAGTCGGTTGTAGTATTGTTTATCAAACGTCATATACGAGGCCATAAGGACCTAGAAGAAAAAAAATATGAAGGTTCTTAGAAGCTAAGCTGACAAAGCCTTGAAATTCGTCCACTCATCCTCGAAGGATAAAGTCCGTCTACCAATCTTATATGGAAATGGTCAGAAGAAAAAAACGATGTTGAAAAAAGGAACAGTTCCTCGTGTCGTACAGATGAACAGATGCACAAAACAGAAGTCTTTAGACCATGTCACAAGGTCGCTGTCGGTCAGCAGACAACAGAGCGTAGCAAAAAGAAAGATACGTTGAATATGTATATATTTTTTTTCCAGCACTTCGATGTCATGTAACATCACCGTTTCAAGATGATATACTCATAACTACATAATGGAAGCTGATTTTAAATCGTTTAACTTTGGGATGAAATATTTTTCTATCAGCGTATAGATAGGATCAATTATAAGTGGCTCAACAATAGACGAATGCTGGAACAGCTGGAGACGGAGCCATTCCATAAGTGTACCAGAAGACATCTACCATTGACGGAGGAATGGGAAAGGTACCGAGAGCAGCATATTAGATCCTCTTAGTGGTGGACGTAAAAGAGTTGCAAACCATTTAATAAGGCCGTATGATTGCACTGCAAAGGACACTATGCCTGTGTAAAAGTGGAATATATGTATCGTAAATTCAAAATATGGCACGAATCATCTCATTGCTAACACGCTAGAAAACGATACGTCAGTCCATATTGGAACGCTCCGATCAAGAATAAGAACCAGGAAGAAGTGCATACACATGATAGTAAAGAGGTACGTGAAATGCTCTAGAGGCAAGAAGATTCAGCGTTCAGTGGCCCCAAGATCACCCGTAATAGTGTGACTGCCCACACCACGACTGATGACGGAAGTCTGCATGTAGTCCAGCTGACACACAGCTGGACTCCCAAGGGAAAAGCCATTGACAGACTGTCCACAAACTCTGACCCCAAGAATAGCGTCATGCTACCTAGTGTTTATGGAGAGATGTGAAACACCATCAATACGAGAACAAAATATCCTATGGATAGAAGAAAAGACTTCTCCGCTCGTGTAATCCAGCGACTCTCTGTTGAAGATAAAGCCAAGCAGGTCAGCAAAACTATTGACCAGTGGCACAACATTACGAACGGACCAGCTGCTGCTGCTGCTCAAGCACTATTGCATCTCCACAGACTGCTGCGTCTGCAGATGTTGCTGCTGCTCTCACACCAGCACATCTCCCGCCAGCTGCCATTCCTATCACACCAGTATATCCTCCACAAGCTGCCGTTGCCCTAACACCAGCACATCCCTCAACAGCTGCCGTTGCCCTAACACTAGCACATCCCTCAACAGCTGCCGTTGCCCTAACACTAGCACATCCCTCAACAGCTGCCGTTGCCCTAACACTAGCACATCCCTCAACAGCTGCCGTTGCCCTAACACTAGCACATCCCTCAACAGCTGCCGTTGCCCTAACACTAGCACATCCCTCAACAGCTGCCGTTGCCCTAACACTAGCACATCCCTCAACAGCTGCCGTTGCCCTAACACTAGCACATCCCTCAACAGCTGCCGTTGCTCTGACACCAACACATCCCCAGCCAAGTGCTCTCGGTGTTGCTGGTCCTCGCAGTCATGTCCCTCGTCACTGCTTAGACCAGAATTATTTGCAGGCACCTGCGTGGAGGAGGAGGAGGAGGAGGAGGCGGGGCACCACGCACCCGGGCAGTGGCGGATGATAGGTTGTGTTCCGTGCTGAGGTGGGGGGGATTTGTGAGTGGCTCTGGGAGGATAAATAAGAGCAGACGACGTCGGCCAAAGGAGATAGCATTTGAGATAAGAGCTGACGGCTCCTCTGCCAGGAAATTTGGTGGAGATATACTACTGCTTCTACTAGTGCTACGAGGTTCACCCAAACCATCCCCCGTGGCTGGGCTGAGTGTAACAAATGAGGGAGAGGGAGAAATTGTCGCCTTCAACAGTGGTACGAAGTAGAGAAATGGAGTAATTGTCAGTAGGGATATGCGGGAGGAAATATGTGGATGGTGACGATTATCACTGATGGAGAGAGAGAGAGAGAGAGAGAGAGAGAGAGAGAGAGAGAGAGAGGAGAGAGGGGGAAGAGAATTAGAGCAAGAAAATGAGGGGAAACATTAAAAGCCTCATCAAAGCGCCCCTCACTCTCTCACTCCTTTCCGGCCACCGCGGCGGTGGTTGTGGCCAGAAATGTGTGTACTTGGCAGTGGCGGCAGGTGCCCAGGGTGTGTCGCCCTCATCCACGCCCCACTACACCACGCCTGCACACCGACACCCTACAACACCTGCGGCTGAACGCCTACATCACTCTGCAACACCCGTGGCTGAACACCTACACCCTACAACACCCGCGGCTGAACGCCTCCACCCTACGACACCCGCGGCTGAACTCCTACACCCTACAACCCCCCCGGCTGAACACATTTGCTCCTTTGGTACACCCTCGATATGTCTCGCTACACCCACACACCTCACAACACCCAGGCCTTACAACACTCACGCGTCATTACACTTACACCTCGCTAAACTCACTCCTCGCTACACCCATGCTTTATGGACGCTCGACTATGCCCACACTTTATAATGTACACACATTGGTACTCCCACCCGTCCCTATACCCATGTCTCATTATACCCACACCTCACTACAGCCACTCCTCACTACACAATGTCACTAAACCTGCACATTTATACACGCACACCTCGCTACACCACACCTGTCAACGCTGCTACCTCACTCTGCCTATATCCGCACCCAACGACCTCTGACTACGCTTAAACTAACGTAATTTTGCCTCGCTATACCATAACTTTCCACCCCCATGCCATTATCCGAACTACTCCTCCGTTACCCGTACGCACCCTACCCCAATCACGCCTCCAGTAACCCCACACTGCCACAACCACGCCTCCGTCACCCAAGCCCTTCCAAACCACGTCTGCATAACCGTACCGGACGACAACTACAAGTGCAGACACACGCAATATTACAACCCACGCTTCACACCCACGCTTCACACTTACGCTTCACACCTACGCTTCACACCCACGCTATACGCCAACCACGTATACACACGCACAGTACCGCAACCATGCCTGCTCACTTAAGACCACGTTTGCACACCCACAGCGTAGTTAACAACTCAACATTCCACTATTTGCATAAACAACGTAGTATTAGTAGTATGCCCCTTCCAAACATGTTTTGTCTACATTTACGGAGACGGAGTGAGCTACATGTGACTGAACTTCGTTGGCGTGGGGGTGGGTGGAGGAATTTTCTGCGGGTTAGTTTCTGTCGACTGATTCACAAAAGCAAAACATCATCAAAGGGAATCATATCCTTTCACAGGATGCGACCGAAATTTCAGGGGAATGAGTTTCCCTTATCATCGTCGCGCGGTGTCATAACGCAATATTTTGTACTCTTCCCGTATCTCTCGTGTAGTCTCTGATGTATATAGAATATGAAACGTTTGAAGTAATTAGAATGTATATGAGGGGCTCTTGATGCACTGGCGTGCTTGTTAATGAAACGTTTGAAATAAAACGTGCAAGATCGTCCTCACCACTGAAGTGTTTGTAGTTCAAACGTTTGAAACGAAATAGATTGACGCATGCTTAACGCTGGGGTGGGGTGGGGTGGGGTCTTTCTAATGGCTAATTTCTCTGCAGAGGAGTAAACGAGGCGACAGTCAACCAACCGTAAGCCGATTTATTTCGGTGTTCTACGAGTGCCAGCGGCCGCCTTTCACTTTGGTTTATAAGAGGTCCAATTCAGATCTCATTTTGCTGTCCGGTTATTCTCCAGCTGTAGGATCGACAGATTGATATCTTTAACGAGAGGCATGTCTGTGTTAGCTTAGGAAATTGAGGTGCTATTGGGTTGAACGACTGTAGAGCCCTATACCCCACGCCCATAGATCGAAACCACCTTACTCGGGGCGAGGCCTTCGTGTGAACCTGTGGATTACATTGTCCCTCGCGTTTCCTCCGCCATCCAACCAACTAGACCAGGGAGTGATCGGGGGAAGTTAAGCCCAACGACCTCACTGGCTCATTGTAGATCCTTCCTGCTGCGGGGATGGGAAGACGTCAGCCTCTGGCTGTTGAAAACGCCAGAGGATCAGAGCATCAGCGAGGATCTTGCCGGTGTCAGCCTGTAGTACGTCTTGTCTAGTCGCGACCACTCGCTCTCCTGTTTGGCTTCGACTACTCACTCTTCTGTCTGACAAAGACCGCTCAGACTGTCCCGTCTGGTTACCACCCAGGTTTTCTTGTCTAGCCACGACCACTCAGACTTTACTGTCTAATGTGACCACCACTCGGATCCTCTCATATAGCCACGACCGCTCGCTCGGACTCTTCCCTTGTGGCCTACGACCGCCTGGATTCTCCAGGTCTATCACGAGCAATTGGACTATTCCGTCTGGTCACGACGATTTGCATTCTGCGTAGGTACTCGAGAATGAATTTTAGTAGTGTCTATCCCTCTTTTGCTTCCACTTCTTCCTCTTCTTCCTCTTCTTCCTCCTCTCCTCCCTCCTTTTCCTCCTCCTCTTCTCTTTCTTCCTCTTCTCCTCCCTCTTCTTCTTCCTCACGATCGTTAAGTGCCACGTCCGTTCTTCCCATGAACATAAATCTTCATTTTAAGAGAAATAGCATGTCTCTCTGTAGGGCCTGAACCCATGGTGCTTCATATGAGGTACCGTCAGCTCTTCCCTGGCTGACCTCCGAGACACTGAAGCTGCCAAAGGAAACTCACTCGTTTAAAGCATTTCAGTTTTCCTTATCACGTACCCTCATTATCTTGAGTATATTTGTGATATCTGGTTCACTTATCCATGGGTATTATAACCGTTTTCTTTTTGTATCATGAACGAGGAAATCCTTTGGACAATCTAATCACAGAAAACGTACCACCAAGTTACAATTATATTAGCCGTTGTTTACTGCTTTGTGGAAATGGAGCCATGAAGTTATCCCGAGCTATAGTGGCTCCCGAGACGACCTACTGGTGGAGGGCGCTGTGGTGGGAGGGGCGCTTGATTTTCCTCGTCCTTGTGTCGGGAACTTTGTGATCCAAATGGGTGGGTTGACGACTAGTCCCTCCTCAGTAGTCGATATATATATATATATATATATATATATATATATATATATATATATATATATATATATATATATATATATATATATATATATATATATACATATATATATATATATATATATATATATATATATATATATATATATATATATATATATATATATATATATATATATATATATATATATATGGATGGTATTGCAGTGGAATCTATTAAAAAAGGGGGTGACTGTATTGTTGACTGGTTGGTAAGGTTATTTAATGTATGTATGACTCATGGTGAGGTGCCTGAGGATTGGCGGAATGCGTGCATAGTGCCATTTTATACGTATAAAGGCAAAGGGGATAAGAGTGAGTGCTCAAATTACAGAGGTATAAGTTTGTTAAGTATTCCTGGTAAATTATATGGGAAGGTATTGATTGAGAGGGTGAAGGCATGTACAGCGCATCAGATTGGGGAAGAGCAGTGTGGTTTCAGAAGTGGTAGAGGATGTGTGGATCAGGTGTTTGCTTTGAAGAATGTATGTGAGAAATACTTAGAAAAGCAAATGGATTTATATATAGCATTTATGGATCTGGAGAAGGCATATGATAGAGTTGATAGAGATGCTCTGTGGAAGGTATTAAGAATATATGGTGTGGGAGGCAAGTTGTTTGAAGCAGTGAAAAGTTTTTATCGAGGATGTAAGGCATGTGTAAGTGTAGGAAGAGAGGAAAGTGATTGGTTCTCAGTGAATGTAAGTTTGCGGCAGGGATGTGTGATGACTCCATGGTTGTTTAATTTGGTTATGGATGGGGTTGTTAGGGAGGTGAATGCAAGAGTTTTGGAAAGAGGGGCAAGTATGAAGTCTGTTGTGGATGAGAGAGCTTGGGAAGTGAGTCAGTTGTTGTTCGCTGATGATACAGCGCTGGTGGCTGATTCATGTGAGAAACTGCAGAAGCTGGTGGCTGAGTTTGGTAAAGTGTGTGAAAGAAGAAAGTTAAGAGTAAATGTGAATAGGAGCAAGGTTATTAGGTACAATAGGGTTGAGGGTCAAGCAAGTTGGGAGGTAAGTTTGAATGGAGAAAAACTGGAGGAAGTAAAGTGTTTTAGATATCTGGGAGTGGATCTGGCAGCGGATGGAACCATGGAAGCGGAAGTGAATCATAGGGTGGGGGAGGGGGCAAAAATCCTGGGAGCCTTGAAGAATGTGTGGAACTCGAGAACATTATCTCGGAAAGCAAAAATGGGTATGTTTGAAGGAATAGTGGTTCCAACAATGTTGTATGGTTGCGAGGTGTGGGCTATGGATAGAGTTGTGCGTAGGAGGATGGATGTGCTGGAAATGAGATGTTTGAGGACAATGTGTGGTGTGAGGTGGTTTGATCGGGTAAGTAATGTAAGGGTAAGAGAGATGTATGGAAATAAAAAGAGCGTGGTTGAGAGAGCAGAAGAGGGTGTTTTGAAATGGTTTGGGCACATGGAGAGAATGAGTGAGGAAAGATTGACCAAGAGGATATATATGTCGGAGATGGAGGGAACGAGAAGTGGGAGACCAAATTGGAGGTGGAAAGATGGCGTGAAAAAGATTTTGAGTGATCGGGGCCTGAACATGCGGGAGGGTGAAAGGCGGGCAAGGAATAGAGTGAATTGGATCGATATGGTATACCGGGGTCGACGTGCTCTCAATGGATTGAATCAGGGCATGTGAAGCGTCTGAGGTAAACCATGGAGAGTTCTGTGGGGCCTGGATGTGGAAAGGGAGCTGTGGTTTCGGGCATTATTGCATGGCAGCTAGAGACTGAGTGTGAACGAATGTGGCCTTTGCTGTCTTTTCCTAGCGTTACCTCGCACACATGAGGGGGGAGGGGGATGTTATTTCATGTGTGGCGAGGTGGCGATGGGAATGAATAAAGGCAGACAGTGTGAATTGTGTGCATGTGTATATGTGTATGTGTCTGTGTGTGTATATATATGTGTTCATTGAGATGTATGGGTATGTATATTTGCGAGTGTGGACGTGTATGTATATACATGTGTATGGGGGTGAGTTGGGCCATTTCTTTCGTCTGTTTCCTTGCGCTACCTCGCAAACGCGGGAGACAGCGACAAAGCAAAATAAATGAATAAATAGATATATATATATATATATATATATATATATATATATATATATATATATATATATATATATATATATATATATATATATATATATAGATATATATATATATATATATATATATATATATATATATATATATATATATATATATATATATATATATATATATATATATATATATAAAGGGGACGGGAGCGGGGGGCCAGAAACCCTCCACTCCTTGTATTATAACTTTCTAAAAGGGGAAACAGAAGAAGGAGTCACGCGAGGAGTGCTCATCCTCCTCGAAGGCTCAGATTGGGGTGTCTAAATGTGTGTGGATGTAACCAAGATGAGAAAAAAGGAGAGATAGGTAGTATGTTTGAGGAAAGGAACCTGAATGTTTTGGCTCTAAGTGAAACGAAGCTAAAGGGTAAAGGGGAAGAGTGGTTTGGGAAGGTCTTGGGAGTAAAGTCAGGGGCTAGTGAGAGGACAAGAACAAGGGAAGGAGTAGCACTACTCCTGAATCAGGAGTTGTGGGAGTATGTGATAGAGTGTAAGAAAGTAAATTCTAGATTGATATGGGTAAAACTGAAAGTTGATGGAGAGAGATGGATGATTATTGGTGCATATGCACCTGGGCATGAGAAGAAAGATCATGAGAGGCAAGTGTTTTGGGAGCAGCTGAATGAGTGTGTTAGTGGTTTTGATGCAAAAGACCGGGTTATAGTGATGGGTGATTTGAATGCAAAGGTGAGTAATGTGGCAGTTGAGGGAATAATTGGTATACATGGAGTGTTCAGTGTTGTAAATGGAAATGGTGAAGAGCTTGTAGATTTATGTGCTGAAAAAGGACTGGTGATTGGGAATACCTGGTTTAAAAAGCGAGATATACATAAGTATACGTATGTAAGTAGGAGAGATGGCCAGAGAGCGTTATTGGATTACGTGTTAATTGATAGACGCACGAAAGAGAGACTTTTGGATGTTAATGTGCTGAGAGGTGCAACTGGAGGGATGTCTGATCATTATCTTGTGGAAGCAAAGGTGAAGATTTGTGGGGGTTTTTAGAAAAGAAGAGAGAATGTTGGGGTGAAGAGAGTGGTGAGAGTAAGTGAGCTTGGGAAGGAGACTTGTATGAGGAAGTACCAGGAGAGACTGAGTACAGAATGGAAAAGGTGAGAACAAAGAAGGTAAGGGGAGTGGGGGAGGAATGGGATGTATTTAGGGAAGCAGTGATGGCTTGCGCAAAAGATGCTTGTGGCATGAGAAGCATGGGAGGTGGGTTGATTAGAAAAGGTAGTGAGTGGTGGGATGAAGAAGTAAGAGTATTAGTGAAAGAGAAGAGAGAGGCATTTGAACGATTTTTGCAGGGAAAAATGCAAATGAGTGGGAGAGGTATAAAAGAAAGAGGCAGGAGGTCAAGAGAAAGGTGCAAGAGGTGAAAAAGAGGGCAAATGAGAGTTGTGGCGAGAGAGTATCATTAAATTTCAGGGAGAATAAAAAGATGTTTTGGAAGGAGGTAAATAAAGTGCGTAAGACTAGGGAGCAAATGGGAACTTCAGTGAAGTGGGCAAATGGGGAGGTGATAATAAGTAGTGGTGATGTGAGAAGGAGATGGAGTGAGTATTTTGAAAGTTTGTTGAATGTGTTTGATGATAGTGGCAGATGTGGGGTGTCTTGGTCGAGGTGGTGTGCAAAGTGAGAGGGTTAGGGAAAATGATTTGGTAAATAGAGAATAGGTAGTTAGTAAAAGCTTTACGGAAGATGAAAGCCGGCAAAGCAGCAGGTTTGGATGGCATTCAGTGGAATTTATTAAAAAAGGGGGTGACTGTATTGTTGACTGGTTGGTAAGGTTATTTAATGTATGTATGATTCATGGTGAAGTGCCTGAGGATTGGCGGAATGCGTGCATGGTGCCATTGTACAAAGGCAAAGGGGATAAGAGTGAGTGCTCAAATTACAGAGGTATAAGTTTGTTGAGTATTCCTGGGAAATTATATGGGAGGGTATTGATTGAGAGGGTGAAGGTATGTACAGAGCATCAGATTGGGGAAGAGCAGTGTGGTTTCAGAAGTGGTAGGGGATGTGTGGATCAGGTGTTTGCTTTGAAGAATATATGCGAGAAATACTTAGAAAAACAAATGGATTTGCATGTAGCATTTATGGATCTGGAGAAGGCATATGATAGAGTTGATAGAGATGCTCTGTGGAAGGTATTAAGAATATATGGTGTGGGAGGCAAGTTGTTAGAAGCAGTGAAAAGTTTTTATCGAGGATGTAAGGCATGTGTACGTGTAGGAAGAGAGGAAAGTGATTGGTTCTCAGTGAATGTGGGTTTGCGGCAGGGGTGTGTGATGTCTCCATGGTTGTTTAATTTGTTTATGGATGGGGTTGTTAGGGAGGTGAATGCAAGAGTTTTGGAAAGAGGGGCAAGTATGAAGTCTGTTGGGGATGAGAGAGCTTAGGAAGTGAGTCAGGTGTTGTTCGCTGATGATACAGCCCTGGTGGCTGATTCATGTGAGAAACTGCAGAAGCTGGTGACTGAGTTTGGTAAAGTGTGTGGAAGAAGAAAGTTAAGAGTAAATGTGAATAAGAGCAAGGTTATTAGGTACAGTAGGGTTGAGGGTCAAGTCAATTGGGAGGTAAGTTTGAATGGAGAAAAGCTGGAGGAAGTGAAGTGATTTAGATATCTGGGAGTGGATCTGGCAGCGGATGGAACCATGGAAGCGGAAGTGAATCATAGGGTGGAGGAGGGGGCGAAAATTCTGGGAGCCTTGAATAATGTTTGGAAGTCGAGAACATTATCTCGGAAAGCAAAAATGGGTATGTTTGAAGGAATAGTGGTTCCAACAATGTTGTATGGTTGCGAGGCGTGGGCTATGGATAGAGTTGTGCGCAGGAGGGCGGATGTGCTGGAAATGAGATGTTTGAGGACAATATGTGGTGTGAGGTGGTTTGATCGAGTAAGTAATGTAAGGGTGAGAGAGATGTGTGGAAATAAAAAGAGTGTGGTTGAGAGATCAGAAGAGGGTGTTTTGAAATGGTTTGGTCACATGGAGAGAATGAGTGGGGAAAGATTGACCAAGAGGATATATGTGTCAGAGGTGGAGGGAACGAGGAGAAGTGGGAGACCAAATTGGAGGTGGAAAGATGGAGTGAAAAAGATTTTGAGTGGTCGGGGCCTGAACATGCAGGAGGGTGAACGGCGTGCAAGGAATAGAGTGAATTGGAACGATGTGGTATACCGGGGTCGACGTGCTGTCAATGGATTGAACCAGGGCATGTGAAGCGTCTAGGGTAAACCATGCAAAGTGTGTGGGGCCTGGATGTGGAAAGGGAGCTGTGGTTTCGGTGCATTATTACATGACAGCTAGAGACTGAGTGTGAACGAATGGGGTCTTTGATGTTTTTCCTAGCGCTACCTCGCACACATGAGGGGGGAGGGGGTTGTTATTCCACGTGGGGCGAGGTGGCGATGGGAACAAATAAAGGCAGAAGTATGAATTATGTACATGTGTATATATGTATATGTCTGTGTGTGTATATATATGTATACATTGAGATGTATAGGTATGTATATTGTGCATGGGTGGACATGTATGTATATACATGTGTATGTGGGCGGGTTGGGCCATTCTTTCGTCTGTTTCCTTGCGCTACCTCGCTAACGCGGGAGACAGCGACAGAGCAAAATAAATAAATAAATAAATATATATATATATATATATATATATATATATATATATATATATATATATATATATATATATATATATATATATATATATATATTCTTAATACCTTCCACAGAGCATCTCTATCAACTCTATCATATGCCTTCTCCAGATCCATAAATGCTACATACAAATCCATTTGCTTTTCTAAGTATTTCTCACATACATTCTTCAAAGCAAACACCTGATCCACACATCCTCTACCACTTCTGAAACCGCACTGCTCTTCCCCAATCTGATGCTCTGTACATGCCTTCACCCTCTCAATCAATACCCTCCCATATAATTTACCAGGAATACTCAACAAACTTATACCTCTGTAATTTGAGCACTCACTCTTATCCCCTTTGCCTTTGTACAATGGCACTATGCACGCATTCCGCCAATCCTCAGGCACCTCACCATGAGTCATACATACATTAAATAACCTTACCAACCAGTCAACAATACAGTCACCCCCTTTTTTAATAAATTCCACTGCAATACCATCCAAACCTGCTGCCTTGCCGGCTTTCATCTTCCGCAAAGCTTTTACTACCTCTTCTCTGTTTACCAAATCATTTTCCCTAACCCTCTCACTTTGCACACCACCTCGACCAAAACACCCTATATCTGCCACTCTGTCATCAGACACATTCAACAAACCTTCAAAATACTCATTCCATCTCCTTCTCACATCACCGCTACTTGTTATCACCTCCCCATTTACGCCCTTCACTGAAGGCAAGTTGTTAGAAGCAGTGAAAAGTTTTTATCGAGGATGTAAGGCATGTGTATGTGTAGGAAGAGAGGAAAGTGATTGGTTCTCAGTGAATGTAGGTTTGCGGCAGGGGTGTGTGATGTCTCCATGGTTGTTTAATTTGTTTATGGATGGGGTTGTTAGGGAGGTAAATGCAAGAGTCCTGGAAAGAGGGGCAAGTATGAAGTCTGTTGGGGATGAGAGAGCTTGGGAAGTGAGTCAGTTGTTGTTCGCTGATGATACAGCGCTGGTGGCTGATTCATGTGAGAAACTGCAGAAGCTGGTGACTGAGTTTGGTAAAGTGTGTGGAAGAAGAAAGTTAAGAGTAAATGTGAATAAGAGCAAGGTTATTAGGTACAGTAGGGGTGAGGGTCAAGTCAATTGGGAGGTGAGTTTGAATGGAGAAAAACTGGAGGAAGTGAAGTGTTTTAGATATCTGGGAGTGGATCTGTCAGCGGATGGAACCATGGAAGCGGAAGTGGATCATAGGGTGGGGGAGGGGGCGAAAATTTTGGGAGCCTTGAAAAATGTGTGGAAGTCAAGAACATTATCTCGGAAAGCAAAAATGGGTATGTTTGAAGGAATAGTGGTTCCAACAATGTTGTATGGTTGCGAGGCGTGGGCTATGGATAGAGATGTGCGCAGGAGGATGGATGTGCTGGAAATGAGATGTTTGAGGAAAATGTGTGGTGTGAGGTGGTTTGATCGAGTAAGTAACGTAAAGGTAAGAGAGATGTGTGGAAATAAAAAGAGCGTGGTTGAGAGAGCAGAAGAGGGTGTTTTGAAATGGTTTGGGCACATGGAGAGAATGAGTGAGGAGAGATTGACCAAGAGGATATATGTGTCGGAGGTGGAGGGAACGAGGAGAAGAGGGAGACCAAATTGGAGGTGGAAAGATGGAGTGAAAAAGATTTTGTGTGATCGGGGCCTGAACATGCAGGAGGGTGAAAGGAGGGCAAGGAATAGAGTGAATTGGAGCGATGTGGTATACAGGGGTTGACGTGCTGTCAGTGGATTGAATCAAGGCATGTGAAGCGTCTGGGGTAAACCATGGAAAGCTGTGTAGGTATGTATATTTGCGTGTGTGGACGTGTGTATGTACATGTGTATGGGGGGGGGGGTTGGGCCATTTCTTTCGTCTGTTTCCTTGCGCTACCTCGCAAACGCGGGAGACAGCGACAAAGTATAAAAAAAAAAAAAAAAAAAATATATATATATATATATATATATATATATATATATATATATATATATATATATATATATATATATATATATATATATATATATATATATACCCTTGAATTAGTAAGACTTGTGTTGCAATCCAAATTGCCCCTCTCAGGGTTAATGAACATCAAGGTTACAACAGCCTCTTCCACTAGGCCACGTAAATGTTCGTGTCTGGTCTTTACAGTAAGCGCTGCGCCCTCCTCGCTAAGAACTCCAATTTGGCGTGGACTACTGGCTCTCCCTCCCTGTGGTTGGCGGGGGCTTTGCTTTTCCTAGAAAGAGAGAGAGCGAGAGAGAGAGAGAGAGAGAGAGAGAGAGAGAGAGAGAGAGAGAGAGAGAGAGAGAGAGAGAGAGAGACTAGTTTTTAAAAAGATATTTCTTGATGGCGTTTGAGTCGCCAGTGTTCGGGTGGTAACGTTGCACACCACAAGGGACAAAATGAAGCCTTGCGTGCGTGTGTGGGAGTGTGGTGGTCAGTGGAGATCCTGTGGTTGTAGCATGCGGCGAGGGGCGATGATGATGATGATTCGAGCTTCGTCTTGCCCCTCACGGAGCCGAGGACCTGCAAGAACAAGAGGAATGTGATAGAAATACGAGTGGTGATGGTGGTAAAGACGAGGGAGGGAGAGGGTATGTCAGTGTGGAGAGGAGTAAGTTAGTGTCTATGACGAAGATAGCTGGTTATTCAGATGAACACAGGGAATGTAAAAACTGAAATTCCTTAGGTAGACCCAAGGAGCATCTCGCACATACACAGTGGATGTCATCAGTGTACCATGCTCACACGTTCACAGTGGATGTCATCAGTGTACCATGCTCACACGTTCACAGTGGATGTCATCGATGTACCAGGTTCAGACGTTCACAGTGGATGTCATCAGTGTAGTGAGAGACCCCAGGATCGCTGGGAGCGTCTCGCACTTTCACAGTGGTTATCATCAATGTAACAGACCAGAGTAGACCATGGCAGCCGCTCACACGTTCACAGTGGATGTCATCAGTGTGAAAGGCCAGGAGCAGCTCCCACGTCCACAGTGGATTTCATCAGTGGAACAGGCCATAGAAGACCAAGGGAACATCTCGGGCATCCATTGAACAAACCAGTATTAAAGAACATCGTTAGAATTACTTAGACTCTTAAAAACAAAAAGCAGAAAAAATATGAATATCCCAGGACGCTCTACAGCTTATGTAGACACACCAGAGTTGACCTTGGTGGCGCGGACATGGACACACATCCAAGGAGACGGGCATGTGCACCCTTGAGCAAGTACATTCCGTGGTCAGGGTCCCTTCCGCTGTCATTAAGGACCAGTGTGTGTGTGTGTGTGTGTGTGTGTGTGTGTGTGTGTGTGTGTGGAGGCGTAACTCATTGTTTTCACCTTGAGTGAAGGATGTACCAGGTGCCTGCCCTGTGGCGGAAGTTATTGCTGCTGAACGTTTGCTTTGGGGAGGTGAGGTAAGGGGTTTGATTCAGCCTCCGTGTTTCTCTTCTTTTTTCTATGTCGTTCATGTTCGCCATTTCCCGCGTCAACGAGGTAGCGTTGAGAACGGAGAACTGAGCCTAAGAGGAGAATAGCCTCATTTGGCCCCCTTCTCTGTTCCTTCTTTTGGAAAATTAAAAACTGGAAGGGAGGATTTCCACCCCCCTGCTCCTTCTCCTTTTAGTGTGTGTGTGTGTGTGTGTGTGGTGTGTGTGTGTGTGTGTGTGTGTGTGTGTGTGTGCACAGAGAGAGAGAGAGAGAGAGAGAGAGAGAGAGAGAGAGAGAGAGAGAGAGAGAGAGAGAGAGAGAGAGAGTTCGTCTATATGTACATATGTATGAGTATGTGAAATTGCCTATCTGAACTGTACGGGGAGGGAAATTTTTCTTTTTACTTTCGTGGTGCCTCTTGTCTCAGAATATCTTTACGTGTTTTCTTTTTTAACTTGTGCTTACTGTCAGCCTTCACAATGTTTTCACTTCATTCATCCATTAATTCATTTAAATTTTCTTTTTACGTTATTTCATGTGATGGTTTCTGGTTGTTCTAAGAGATCGCTTGAATGTCCGCATCAGCAAACTAGTCTGAAGGCTTCATGGTTGAGATCGTCACCCATTACTCTTTTGTCTTCCATGGTGGACAAATTTCTTGCATCTAAACTGTTATTTTACGTTAAATTCTTTAATTCCTGTCTGTATATATATATATATATATATATATATATATATATATATATATATATATATATATATATATATATATATATATATATATATATATATCATACAGGCGTGTACAGAGCATCAGATTGCGGAAGAGCAGTGTGGTTTCAGAAGTGGTAGAGGATGTGTGGATCAGGTGTTTGCTTTGAAGAATGTATGTGAGAATTACTTAGAAAAGCAAATGGATTTGTATGTAGCATTTATGGATCTGGAGAAGGCATATGATAGAGTTGATAGAGATGCTCTGTGGAAGGTATTAAGAATATATAGTGTGGGAGGCAAGTTGTTAGAAGCAGTGAAAAGTTTTTATCGAGGATGTAAGGCATGTGTACGTGTAGGAAGAGAGGAAAGTGATTGGTTCTCAGTGAATGTAGGTTTGCGGCAGGGGTGTGTGATGTCTCCATGGTTGTTTAATTTGTTTATGGATGGGGTTGTTAGGGTGGTGAATGCAAGAGTTTTGGAAAGAAGGGCAAGTATGAAGTCTGTTGGGGATGAGAGAGCTTGGGAAGTGAGTCAGTTGTTGTTCGCTGATGATACAGCGCTAGTGGCTGATTCACGTGAGAAACTGCAGAAGCTGGTGACTGAGTTTGGTAAAGTGTGTGAAAGAAGAAATTTAAGAGTAAATGTGAATAAGAGCAAGGTTGTTAGGTACAGTAGGGTTGAGGGTCAAGTCAATTGGGAGGTAAGTTTGAATGGAGAAAAACTGGAGGAAGTAAAGTGTTTTAGATATCTGGGAGTGGATCTGGCAGCGGATGGAACCATGGAAGCGGAAGTGGATCATAGGGTGGGGGAGGGGGCGAAAATTCTGGGAGCCTTGAAGAATGTGTGGAAGTCGAGAACATTATCCCGGAAAGCAAAAATGGGTATGTTTGAAGGAATAGTGGTTCCAACAATGTTGTATGGTTGCGAGGCGTGGGCTATGGATAGAGTTGTGCGCAGGAGGATGGATGTGCTGGAAATGAGATGTTTGAGGACAATGTGTGGTGTGAGGTGGTTTGATCGAGTAAGTAACGTAAGGGTAAGAGAGATGTGTGGAAATAAAAAGAGCGTGGTTGAGAGAGCAGAAGAGGGTGTTTTGAAATGGTTTGGGCACATGGAGAGAATGAGTGAGGAAAGATTGACCAAGAGGATATATGTGTCGGAGGTGGAGGGAACGAGGAGAAGTGGGAGACCAAATTGGAGGTGGAAAGATGGAGTGAAAAAGATTTTGAGTGATCGGGGCCTGAACATGCAGGAGGGTGAAAGGAGGTCAAGGAATAGAGTGAATTGGATCGATGTGGTATACCAGGGTTGACGTGCTGTCAGTGGATTGAATCAGGGCATGTGAAGCGTCTGGGGTAAACCATGGAAAGCTGTGTAGGTATGTATATTTGCGTGTGTGGACGTATGTATATACATGTGTATGAGGGTGGGTTGGGCCATTTCTTTCGTCTGTTTCCTTGCTCTACCTCGCAAACGCGGGAGACAGCGACAAAGCAAAAAAAAAAAAAAAAATATACAAACCTCCAACAGCCAGGATCGAACCCGGTACCCCTGTGCAAGAGGCAGGCATGCTAACCGATAGGCTATGGGACTGTATAATAGGAAACAACCATTGCCTAGCGGTTAGCATGCCTGCCTCTTGCACAGGGGTCCCGGGTTCGACCCTGGCTGTTGGAGGTTTGTATGTTCTATGAAGGTGCGCGTTCATATGCACTTTATTCGTATTCATATACCTCCGCGTTGTACAGTTAGGTTCGGTAAAACGCTATCAGCTGGCTATGTGTGTCTGTTCGGAAATAACCGGTATAGACCCCGTTGCTCACCATTGTGAGACGAAGGGTATTCGAGTACTTAGTATTTCGAATAGTTGTTTCCCATTATACAGTCCCATAGCCTAGCGGTTAGCATGCCTGCCTCTTGCATAGGGGTCCCGGGTTCGATCCTGGCTGTTGGAGGTTTGTATGTTCTATGAAGGTGCGCGTTCATATGCACTTTATTCGTATATATGTATATATATATATATATATATATATATATATATATATATATATATATATATATATATATATAATTCCCACGCATTCCTCACGTGTCGTAGAAGCCGACTAAAGGGGACGGGAGCTGGAGGCTGGAAACCCTCCCCTCCTTGTATTTTAACTTTCTAAAAGGGGAAACAGGAGAAGGAGTAACACGGGGAGTGCTCATCCTCTTCGAAGGCTAAGATTAGGGTGTCTAAATGTGTGTGGATGTAACCAAGCTGAGAAAAAAGGAGAGATAGGTAGTATGTTTGAGGAAAGGAACCTGGATGTTTTGGCTCTGAGTGAAACGACGCTCAAGGGTAAAGGGGAAGAGTGGTTTGGGAATGTCTTGGGAGTAAAGTCAGGGTTAGTGAGAGAACGAGAGCAAGGGAAGGAGAAGCAATACTCCTGAAACAGGAATGGTGGGAGTATGTGAGAGAGTGTAAGGAAGTAAATTCTAGATTGATATGGGTAAAACTGAAAGTGGATGGAGAGGGATGGGTGATTATTGGTGCATATGCACCTGGGCATGAGAAGAAAGATCATGAAAGGCAAGTGTTTTGGGAGCAGCTGAGTGAGTGTCTTAGTAGTTTTGATGCACGAGACCGGGTTATAGTGATGGGTGATTTGAATGCAAAGATGAGTAATGTGGCAGTTGAGGGAATAATTGGTGTACATGGGGTGTTCAGTGTTGTAAATGGAAATGGTGAAGGGCTTGTAGATTTATGTGCTGAAAAAGGACTGGTGAATGGAAATACCTGGTTTAAAAAGAGATATATACATGATTATACGTATGTATGTAGGAGAGATGGCCAGAGAGCGTTATTGGATTACGTGTTAATTGATAGGCGCGCGAAAGAGAGAATTTTGGATGTTAATGTGCTGAAAGTTGCAACTGCAGGGATGTCTGGTCATTATCTTGTGGAGGCGAAGGTGAAGATTTGTAGAGGTTTTCAAAAAATAAAAGAGAAGGTTGGGGTGAAGAGAGTGGTGAGGGTAAGTGAGCTTGGGAAGGAGACTTGTGTGAGGAAGTACCAGGAGAGACTGAGTACAGAATGGAAAAAGGTGAGAACAAGGGACGTAAGGGGAGTGGGGGAGGAATAGGAAGTATTTAGGGAAGCAGTGATGGCCTGCGCAAAAGATGCTTGTGGCATGAGAAGCATGGGAGGTGGGCAGATTAGAAAGGGTAGTGAGTAGTGGGATGAAGAAGTAAGATTATTAGTGAAAGAGAAGAGAGAGGCATTTGAACGATTTTTGCAGGAAAATAATGCAAATGAGCGGGAGATGTATAAAAGAAAGAGGCAAGAGGTCAAGAGAAAGGTGCAAGAGGTGAAAAAGAGGGCAAATGAGAGTTGGGGTGAGAGAGTAACATTAAATCTTAGGGAGAATAAAAAGGTGTTTTGGAAAGAGGTAAATAAAGTGCGTAAGACAAGGGAACAAATGGGAACTTCAGTGAAGTGGGCTAATGGGGAGGTGATAACAAGTTGTGGTGATGTGAGAAGGAGATGGAGTGAGTATTTTGAAGGTTTGTTGAGTGTGTTTGATGATAGAGTGGCAGATATAGGGTGTTTTGGTCGAGGTGGTGTGCAAAGTGAGAGGGTTAGGGAGAATGATTTGGTAAACAGAGAAGAAGTAGTAAAACCTTTGCGGAAGATGAAAGCCAGCAAGGCAGCGGGTTTGGATGGTATTGTAGTGGAATTTATTAAAAAAGGGGGTGACTGTATTGTTGACTGGTTGGTAAGGTTATTCAATGTATGTGTGACTCATAATGTGGTACCTGAAGACTGGCGGAATGCTTGCATAGTGCCATTGTACAAAGGCAAAGTGGATAAAAGTGAGTGCTCAAATTACAGAGGTATAAGTTTGTTGAGTATTCCTGGGAAATTATATGGGAGGGAATTGTTTGAGAGGGTGAAGGCATGTACAGAGCATCAGATTGGGGAAGAGCAGTGTGGTTACAGAAGTGGTAGAAGATGTGTAGATTAGGTGTTTGCTTTGAAGAATGTATGTGAGAAATACTTAGAAAAGCAAATGGATTTGTATGTAGCATTTATGGATCTAGAGAAGGCATATGATAGAGTTGATAGAGATGCTCTGTGGAAGGTATTAAGAATATATGGTGTGGGAGGCAAGTTGTCAGAAGCAGTGAAAAGTCTTAATCGAGGATGTAAGGCATGTGTACATGTAGGAAGAGAGGAAAGTGACTGGTTCTCAGTGAATGTAGGTTTGGGCAGGGGTGCGTGATGTCTACATGGTTGTTTATTTTGTTTATGGATGGGGTTGTTAGGGAGGTGAATGCAAGAGTTTTGGAAAGAGGGACAAGTTTGCAGTCTGTTGTGGATGAGAGAGCTTGGGAAGTGAGTCAGTTGTTGTTCGCTGATGATACAGCGCTGGTGGCTGATTCATGTAAGAAACTGTAGAAGCTGGTGACTGAGTTTGGTAAAGTGTGTGAAAGAAGAAAGCTGAGAGTAAATGTGAATAAGAGCAAGGTTATTAGGTACAGTAGGGTTGAGGGACAAATCAATTGGGAGATAAGTTTGAATGGAGAAAAACTGGAGGAAGTGAAGTGTTTTAGATATCTGGGAATGGATTTGGCAGCGGATGGAACCATGGAAGCGGAAATGAATCATTGGGTGGGGGAAGAGGCGAAAGTTCTGGGAGCGTTGAAGAATGTGTGGAAGTCGAGAACATTGTCTCGGAAAGCAAAAATGGGTATATTTGAAGGAATAGTGGTCCCAACAATGTTATATGGTTGTGAGGCGTGGGCTATAGATAGAATTGTGCGGAGGAAGGTGAATGTGCTGGAAATGAGATGTATGAGGACAATATATGGTGTGAGGTGGTTTGATCGAGTAAGTAATGTAAGGGTAAGAGAGATGTGTGGTAATAAAAAGAGTGTGGTTGAGAGAGCAGAAGAGGGTGTTTTGAAATGGTTTGGTCACATGGAGAGAATGAGTGGGAAAGATTGACCAAGAGGATATATGTGTCGGAGGTGGAGTGAACGAGGAGAAGTGGGAGACCAAATTGGAGGTGGAAAGATGGAGTGAAAAAGATTTTGAGTGATCGGAGCCTGGATGTGGAAAGGGAGCTGTGGTTTCAGTGCATTAGTACATGACAGCTAGAGACTGAGTGTGAACGAATGTGGCCTTTGTTGTCTTTTCCTAGCGCTGCCTTGCGCACATGCGGGGTGGCGATGGGAATGAATAAAGGCAGACAGGATGAATTATGTACATGTGTATATATGTATATGTATGTGTGTGTATATATACGTATACGTTGAGATGTATAGGTATGTATATTTGCGTGTGTGGACATGTATGTATATACATGTGTATGTGGGTGGGTTGGCCATTCTTTCGTCTGTTTCCTTCCGCTACCTCGCTAACGCGGGAGACAGCGATAAAATAAATAAAATACATAAATAAAAAATAAATAAATAAAAAAATGAAATAAATAAATAAATATATATATATATATTTTTTTTTTTTTTTTTTTGCTTTGTCGCTGTCTCCCGCGTTTGCGAGGTAGCGCAAGGAAACAGACGAAAGAAATGGCCCAACCCACCCCATACACATGTATATACATACGTCCACACACGCAAATATACAGCTTTCCATGGTTTACCCCAGACGCTTCACATGCCTTGATTCAATCCACTGACAGCACGTCAACCCCGGTATACCACATCGATCCAATTCACTCTATTCCTTGCCCTCCTTTCACCCTCCTGCATGTTCAGGCCCCGATCACACAAAATCTTTTTCACTCCATCTTTCCACCTCCAATTTGGTCTCCCTCTTCTCCTCGTTCCCTCCACCTCCGACACGTATATCCTCTTGGTCAATCTTTCCTCACTCATTCTCTCCAAGTGACCAAACCATTTCAAAACACCCTCTTCTGCTCTCTCAACCACGCTCTTTTTATTTCCACACATCTCTCTTACCCTTATGTTACTTACTCGATCAAACCACCTCACACCACACATTGTCCTCCAACATCTCATTTCCAGCACATCCATCCTCCTGCGCACAACTCTATCCATAGCCCACGCCTCGCAACCATACAACATTGTTGGAACCACTATTCCTTCAAACATACCCATTTTTGCTTTCCGAGATAATGTTCTCGATTTCCACACATTCTTCAAGGCTCCCAGAATTTTCTCCCCTTCCCCCACCCTATGATCCACTTCCGCTTCCATGGTTCCATCCGCTGCCAGATCCACTCCCAGATATCTAAAACACTTCACTTCCTCCAGTTTTTCTCCATTTAAACTCACCTCCCAATTGACTTGACCCTCAACCCTACTGTACCTAATAACCTTGCTCTTATTCACATTTACTCTTAACTTTCTTCTTTCACACACTTTACCAAACTCAGTCACCAGCTTCTGCAGTTTCTCACATGAATCAGCCACCAGCGCTGTATCATCAGCGAACAACAACTGACTCACTTCCCAAGCTCTCTCATCCCCAACAGACTTCATTCTTGCCCCTCTTTCCAAAACTCTTGCATTCACCTCCCTAACAACCCCATCCATAAACAAATTAAACAACCATGGAGACATCACACACCCCTGCCGCAAACCTACATTCACTGAGAACCAATCACTTTCTTCTCTTCCTACACGTACACATGCCTTACATCCTCGATAAAAACTTTTCACTGCTTCTAACAACTTGCCTCCCACACCATATATTCTTAATACCTTCCACAGAGCATCTCTATCAACTCTATCATATGCCTTCTCCAGATCCATAAATGCTACATACAAATCCATTTGCTTTTCTAAGTATTTCTCACATACATTCTTCAAAGCAAACACCTGATCCACACATCCTCTACCACTTCTGAAACCACACTGCTCCTCCCCAATCTGATGCTCTGTACATGCCTTCACCCTCGCAATCAATACCCTCCCATATAATTTGCCAGGATTACTCAACAAACTTATACCTCTTATTATACTAATTGCTGTTTCCCACAATTAGTATGATAATAGAATAATATATATATATATATATATATATATATATATATATATATATATATATATATATATATATATATATATATATATATATTTTTTTTTTTTTTATACTTTGTCGCTGTCTCCCGCGTTTGCGAGGTAGCGCAAGGAAACAGACGAAAGAAATGGCCCAACCCCCCCCCCCATACACATGTATATACATACGTCCACACACGCAAATATACATACCTACACAGCTTTCCATGGTTTACCTCAGACGCTTCACATGCCTTGATTCAATCCACTGACAGCACGTCAGCCCCGGTATGGACATCGCTCCAATTCACTCTATTCCTTGCCCTCCTTTCACCCTCCTGCATGTTCAGGCCCCGATCACACAAAATCTTTTTCACTCCATCTTTCCACCTCCAATTTGGTCTCCCTCTTCTCCTTGTTCCCTCCACCTCCGACACATATATCCTCTTGGTCAATCTTTCCTCACTCATCCTCTCCATGTGCCCAAACCACTTCAAAACACCCTCTTCTGCTCTCTCAACCACGCTTTTTTTATTTCCACACATCTCTCTTACCCTTACGTTACTCACTCGATCAAACCACCTCACACCACACATTGTCCTCAAACATCTCATTTCCAGCACATCCATCCTCCTGCGCACAACTCTATCCATAGCCCACGCCTCGCAACCATACAACATTGTTGGAACCACTATTCGTTCAAACATACCCATTTTTGCTTTCCGAGATAATGTTCTCGACTTCCACACATTCTTCAAGGCCCCCAGAATTTTCGCCCCCTCCCCCACCCTATGATCCACTTCCGCTTCCATGGTTCCATCCGCTGCCAGATCCACTCCCAGATATCTAAAACACTTCACTTCCTCCAGTTTTTCTCCATTCAAACTCACCTCCCAATTGACTTGACCCTCAACCCTACTGTACCTAATAACCTTGCTCTTATTCACATTTACTCTTAACTTTCTTCTTTCACACACTTTACCAAACTCAGTCACCAGCTTCTGCAGTTTCACACATGAATCAGCCACCAGCGCTGTGTCATCAGCGAACAACAACTGACTCACTTCCCAAGCTCTCTCATCCCCAACAGACTTCATACTTGCCCCTCTTTCCAAAACTCTTGCATTTACCTCCCTAACAACCCCATCCATAAACAAATTAAACAACCATGGAGACATCACACACCCCTGCCGCAAACCTACATTCACTGAGAACCAATCACTTTCCTCTCTTCCTACACGTACACATGCCTTACATCCTCGATAAAAACTTTTCACTGCTTCTAACAACTTTCCTCCCACACCATATATTCTTAATACCTTGCACAGAGCATCTCTATCAACTCTATCATATGCCTTCTCCAGATCCATAAATGCTACATACAAATCCATTTGCTTTTCTAAGTATTTCTCACATACATTCTTCAAAGCAAACACCTGATCCACACATCCTCTACCACTTCTGAAACCACACTGCTCTTCCCCAATCTGATGCTCTGTACATGCCTTCACCCTCTCAATCAATACCCTCCCTTATAATAATCCAGGAATACTCAACAAACTTATACCTCTGTAATTTGAGCACTCACTCTTATCCCCTTTGCCTTTGTACAATGGCACTATGCACGCATTCCGCCAATCCTCAGGCACCTCACCATGAGTCATACATACATTAAATAACCTTACCAACCAGTCAACAATACAGTCATCCCCTTTTTTAATAAATTCCACTGCAATACCATCCAAACCTGCTGCCTTGCCGGCTTTCATCTTCCGCAAAGCTTTCACTACCTCTTCTCTGTTTACCAAATCATTTTCCCTAACCCTCTCACTTTGCACACCACCTCGACCAAAACACCCTATATCTGCCACTCTATCATCAAACACATTCAACAAACCTTCGAAATACTCACTCCATCTCCTTCTCACATCACCACTACTTGTTATCACCTCCCCATTTGCGCCCTTCACTGAAGTTCCCATTTGCTCCCTTGTCTTACGCACTTTATTTACCTCCTTCCAGAACATCTTTTTATTCTCCCTAAAATTTAATGATACTCTCTCACCCCAACTCTCATTTGCCCTTTTTTTCACCTCTTGCACCTTTCTCTTGACCTCCTGTCTCTTTCTTTTATACATCTCCCACTCAATTGCATTTTTTCCCTGCAAAAATCGTCCAAATGCCTCTCTCTTCTCTTTCACTAATACTCTTACTTCTTCATCCCACTACTCACTACCCTTTCTAATCAACTCACCTCTCACTCTTCTCATGCCACAAGCATCTTTTGCGCAATCCATCACTGATTCCCTAAATACATCCCATTCCTCCCCCACTCCCCTTACCTCCATTGTTCTCACCTTTTTCCATATATATATATATATATATATATATATATATATATATATATATATATATATATATATATATATATATATATATATGTATATATTTATTTATTTCATAATATATATATATATATATTTCTTTCTTTTTCTTTCAAACTATTCGCCATTTCCTGCATTAGCAAGGTAGCGTTAAGAACAGAGGACTGGACCTCTGAGGGAATACCCTCACCTGGCCCCCTTCTCTGTTCCTTCTCTTGGAAAGTTAAAAAAAAAAATATATATATATATATATATATATATATATATATATATATATATATATATATATATATATATATATATATATATATATATATATATATATATATATATATGTGTGTGTGTGTGTGTGTGTGTGTGTGTGTGTGTGTGTGTGTGTGTGTGTGTGTGTGTGTGTACTGAACCAAGTATGTGGGGCTACCGAGGGAAGCCTTGGAAGGCTCTGTGTGTCTGGTTGTGGTTGGGGAGCTGTGGTTTCGGTGCATTACACACGACAGCTAGACAATATACGTGGGCAGATTCTAGGAGGCGAAGAACATTTAGAAGAAATCGAGTAAATTGACTATCATCAGCGAACGAGTCTCAAACGAAATATCCAAATTAAACCAAAAGCCTAAAATGGATATTCATGTCGAGCCTCATATTTGTCCTAATGTAAGAATGTGTGAGAAAAAAGAATAGGTTGCAAGGAGGTATTATCTGTGTTGATCAGCGCTTCACGATGGTAGACTTCCAAGGTTAGGAAACCCCCAGTCAAACTGCTTAGCAAAGAAAATATGGATAAAATAAATGCGCTAGAAATGAAAGCGACTTTTATGTTCGACGGTAAAAATCAAAATCGGTACAGTCATTTACATATTGCTTTTTCTGATCAGATTTATGGGGGGAAATAAGACATCCATTATGGAAATCTGCTAAAAGCTTCTGGGAATTTAGCATCAGAATATTTTTGAGAAATCGGCCCGACCTGATAGAGGCAGACGGTGTACTGACGTGGCAGATATATTGAACATGTTGGCCTGACGCTTGGCTCTCTCCGCGCAGGCGACGGGCGCAAAGACCTAGGTGTGCTGTGGTATCGTAGGGGCTCTGAATAGCGTGTGCTGTGGTGCTAGTACTGTATAGGTATAGGGCTGCTGCTGTGTGGGTGTAGGGCTGCTGCTGTGTGGGTGTAGGGCTGCTGCTGTGTGGGATTGAGGCTGCTGCTATATGGGTGTATGGCTGCTGCTGTGTGGCTGTAGGGCTGCTGCTGTGTGGGATTGAGGCTGCTGCTATATGGGTGTATGGCTGCTGCTGTGTAGGTGTAGGACTGCTGCTGTGTGGGATTGAGGCTGCTGCTATATGGGTGTATGGCTGCTGCTGTGTGGGTGTAGGGCTGCTGTTGTGTGAGATTGAGGCTGCTGCTATATGGGCGTATGGCTGCTGCTGTGTGGGTGTAGAGCTACTGCTGTGTTGGTGTAAGGCTGCTGCTGTGTGGGTGTAGGGCTGCAGCTGCGTGGGTGTGAGTGCTGCTGCTGTGTGGGTGTGAGGCTGCTGCTGCTTGGGTATAGGGCTGCAGCTGTACAGGGGTGAGGCTGCTGCTGTGTTGGTGCGGTGTTACTAGCAGCTGTGTGGATGTGGGGCCGGGTCTGTATTGGTGCGGGTCTTAAATGCGATTCTGATGCATGCCAGTGGACTGTTTGCCTTGTATACAATTCTCCTGATGTATATCTCCGGTGACCTCAGGTTTGGCATCATGTCGACCCCTTAGTATCCTTCACGCATAGATTCCCACGTATCCTTCACGTACAAAGTCCTACAGCTTATTTCCCGCTAGGTATTAATCGCGCCTACATCTTTCACTGTTTTCCATCCTCATTTCTTTGCACTTACTTCACCGATCATTTATCAGACAAACTTTATTGTTTGTCTATGTCCCCCTTGTAAACTAATGCAATCACAATTATTCTTTACTTCTCTCATGACCTTGATATCATCGGCAAACATGTACAAGTGGAAACCCAGTCCATCTGGCAAGTCCTTTGTATATAACAAGAACACTAAGTGCTGTTTCCTGCGGTACGCCGCTAATAACTCCAGCCTATTTCGAGAACGCACCTCTAACTTGTGTACATTGCTTCCGTCCACTGAGGTAATCTTTTCCATCCAGTGCAGCAGTCTACCTCTCATGCCTCTCTGTAGATTCAGCTGCTTCTTCATCCTCCAAAGTGGGCTAGTGTCAGATGCTTTCTGGTAGTCCAGCACTATACAGCCCTTGATCTAAGACGGAGCTCACTCTGTCATAGACGTCAAAAGATATATAAAGCATGACCACTGAATCCTTGATCCCTTGCTCTCTTCCAGTTACGGAATTTCTCCTTTCGAAGTCGTCTCCCAGTTTTCCAGACCACACTTATTAGGAAGCTGGTCTGCAGATCTGCTCAGCCTAAAGAAAGGTCCGAATTTGCTGTCTGCCACTTCTTTGATGCCACGCCTTCATCTGGTGACTTGGGGAGCGCTATTTCGCCCGGCTTACTGGGTTCCTCTGCACATTCCTTTATCACGTATGAGGAGATTTCTTCAGAACCCTGAGATTTGTATGACTTATATGGGTCAAGGAATTTCTGTAGCCTAGACATCTCATCTTGCTAGTGTGTGGGATTAAGCGTCCTCCACTGTGAAGACACTTTTAAGCGTATCATTCAGCTCCTCGCGTATTTTTCACCATCTTTGATAGATTTTCCCCTCAAACGCGTGTGTTACATACGTAGCAACACACACACACACACACACACACACACACACACACACACACACACACACACACACACACAGGAATTCGAGCAGCAACAGACCAGTGGGTCTTCTCGAGGCTGTTAGTGATATAGGAAGAGTTCAGAAAGCCAGAGGTTAGTGAGGTGAGATTAAAAAAGTATACAGACGATTTAAAGAAAATTGTCGTGGATTTTACGTGGATTTAGTGGTGCAAAAATGTCACTCGTGGACTTAAAGCGAACCGTTTTTCATAGTTGTATTTGAACGTATGTATGTTGCTGCTTTGAGCCGCTGTGATTGGTAAATCATTCCATATTTCTATGACCCTGTTGAAGAAAAAGAACTTCGGCTCATTCGAAGTAAAACGTTTGACTGTAAGTTCGCATATATCCATTGAGAAGAGTGAGACTAAACTGAACAATCGTTGTTTCTTAGGTTGAGATTACTGAGGCCATTGATAATCTTGATAATCGCCTCTTAACCTTCTCTTTCCCAAGATAAGATAGTTTCAGCTGTGTCGTCGACTCTCATAGGATTGTGTTTCTTAGTTGGGAAATGGTCTTTGTTGCTAACCGCAGCACTGGTTCCATTCTGACCGTCTTATTTTTTTCGACCAGAATAACCAATATTGAACATTGTATTCAAAGTGGGGGCGCAGTAGTGAAGTGTAAAGAATGGGGTATAGTTTTTTTGGACTTTCATTCAAATCCCCCGCCTATAAATCCATGAATTTTATCTGTCTTTTTTTAATTGTTTTTATGGCAATCGAAGATTTTTACAACTCTCTCTTTTTTCTATACCATCTTTATAGCCTAACCCCTTTGTGAGTCTGACCACTACAATGTGGGTGTGAGGCTGTCTCTATCTGGATATTTGACTATTGGTCTGTCAGCGTGGGGCGTTTGCTGTATGAGTGTGAAGCTACTGTTGTGTGGGTGTAGGAGTTGGTTTTGTGCAGTTGCTCGTGTGTGAATGAGTGAGTGTTCTGCTGCCATGTGTAGGAGTGTTTGGCACTGCTGCTGTTGTAGGTGCAGGGGAGGCGCTGTGTGGAGGAGAGATTGGCTGGAAATCCTGGATCCGTGTACTGATATAGATAACACGTAAGACCAATGTATTGTACCCAGAGGTATGACTCAAAGTTAACTCTAGCCATTACTGCGAATATAGATTTCCACTGAAAAAAAGATCAAAATCTTTTTGGCGTGGATGTAAATATGTTTACTACAACTAGTGTTTACATTCTCGAGAAGCGACGCCCTTGGCTGTGTGGTTCACACACCCCTCGACAGGTGCGGCCCACAATCACAAAATATCTGAAGGATTTGAAATATGCTCGTGGCACTAGACCTCGGGAGACACGCCTCAGTATACAACAGGTCAGTTACGGCCTCAACTTCTTAAGATGCCTCGAAGACCATTGGTGAGAATGTCTAATGATTTCGAAAGGCAGTCGAGAGTATAAGCCGGAGAGACTCAAAGAGTGACATCTATAAAGAGCATTTGATAAGTAAAGACAACTAGAAAAACGCAAAACTAAAAGGATCGTAACATAAGAGGTAATCACTTGCTGATACCGAAACGATCAACACAAAAACCAATTGGGAGGAAGAATGGAAGTAACAGACGACTAACAAGAAACACAAGAGATGATAGAGAAGTAGCACAGAAGAGAAGACAGTGGTTATGGCTTGCCACTCTAAAGGCAGTTGTGTTGGGATGAGAAACAGGTGGAGACTGTCGAGGGAATTGTGAGATAACAGATTTTGTTATATATATATCGATTAGCTTACCAGTTGGGTTACACATTTGCGATTTGCAGATGATAGGATTGCTTAATAATACGTTCACACATGTTGGCTTGTAGGGGATACTATGTGGAATGTTTGTATGTGACGTTATTCTGAAAAATATAGGGTGCTTCTAGGTGATACTCTTTTGAAATTACGACCATTTGGGGTTGTATACATTGGACTTTCCATTGATTATCGTATGGGACACTTATACGTGCTTGAGAGGATGTTTATGATGTTTCCCTGAAGAGAAAACCAACTTGACTGCACATTTTGAAGGGGCGAGTGGTAATTCCGTGAGAGACGATACGTGGCAAAATGAGGAAAAAGGTAACTACTTGTAGATTATGATGCACAAGTCCGATGGAGTGGAATGATTGTAGGGAGTCAGCGAGGATAAAGAAGCTCTTAGAGACATATCTATGTTTTACTCGAAAAGGAAGAGGAGATAGAGGGAGACGAAAAGCAGAGCAAGAAAAGAGAAGAAAAAAAAAGATTAGAAGATGTGGGAAGAGAAAGGTGAAGAACCAGAAGATAAAGAAAGGCATAAACAAGAGGACAAATAAAAAGGGTAATTGTCAGAGGGAGGGGAATGATAAAGAAGCTATATGGAAGAGGAGGAGGAGGAAGAAGATGAAGAAGAGGAGGAGGAGGAAGAGGAAGAAGAAGAAGAAGAAGAAGAAGAAGAAGAGGAGGAGGAGGAGGAGGAGGAGGAGGAGAATTAAAAGGGGAACATTGGTCATATGGACATGAACTGAAAAAAAGAGGAGCGCGCAGTCGATATGATTAATCTAGATAAGAAAGGACGACCTAAGACATGTCCCAATGTCCTCACGTCAGGACTTGGAGGCGCCAACGTAGACATTACCCTTCACCTTATTGACAGCTGCCGTTCGTCGCACACCAGCATCACCGACACCCCCAGTCTCTCTCCCTCTCTCTCTCTTGGGTGTAATCAAGTGAGGACCATTTGGAGGGCATTGATAGCCCGTTCCCATGGCCGGTATCTCCCGTTCCGTTCCTTGATGAAAACACTCGCTGGTTAATCCCTTTTGTACCGTTCCGTGTCATCTTGTATAACGAGGAGCCAGCAGGGTACAGCTACGAAGGGAGGAGGTTTTTACGTCCCGACAATTAAGACATTTTTCCCCTGGGTGGCTCGTGAGGCGATGAGAATGGCCCTTAACGAGGTAGTTATACTCGGCCAGTGAAAGTCAACATGAAATGTAAGAATGGTAGGTATCATTCCTCTCTCTCTCTCTCTCTCTCTCTCTCTCTCTCTCTCTCTCTCTCTCTCTCTCTCTCTCTCTCTCTCTCTCTCTCTCTCTCCAAAAGAACAACTGCTACAGCAGTTAGCGTTCCTGGCCGTGACGCATTCTCGGGCCGCCCAGGGTCGGTCAAGGGCTTAGGTTCGAATCCTGGTTGCGACAGCGAGTCCACAGTCAACCCAGCTTCTTCTTCCACCCCCAGGAGTTGGTCGAATCAAATGGGTACCTGGTACAGGCTAGGGTATATATATATTCATTGGAAAAGATCACAATTGAGCGCGTGATCACGTATTTTCCTCTATGTCCGCGGGAAAATGAAACACGATAAGTTCACAAGTGCACTTTCGTGTAATAATCACACCGTCTTGGCTAATATAAAAAAATGACTGAAAAAGATACAATGGAATCGTAAAGAAGCGAAGAATGAATGAAAAGATGGCAAAGCAACGTTATGGAAAAATGACCCTGTGTGAGCCAAGCAAACAATAAGAGGAGGAAAGTGTGACATTTTTAGTCGGATTTGGACGCATTAGAATGTTCTCGAGCAAATACATAGGATGCTGAAAGATCAGCTGAAATCACTAGTCAGAAAAATAGAACTGATGAAAAGGTATTGAATGATCTTGACAAGAAGTTCATCACCGATGTTACCTGAAAAGATACAAAATTGCAACAACATATAAACTCGAACACAACACCTAGACCAAATGGAATACCATCTCTTATCCTTAAAAAAGATGATAAGTTGGTAGTTGTACCGCTGATAAATGCCAGTATTGAGACAACACCAAGACATGAGCAACATAGCGTCAGTACGCAAGATGGTTTATATCGAACGCAGAGGCTCTTCAGATCCTTTTGAAGCACTATACGCCTGTAGATCTGACGTCCCTTGTCATAAAAGGATAGAAAGATTACCCAGCATAGATCGTCTGACTAACAGTAACTTCATTATGGAGGCCAGCGTGGATCTGTATTAGACAAAGGTGACGAACACTCGAAATCGTAGATCATCCGACTGTCTAACTATTGTATATCATGGGTTTGTAACAGGCAGGGTTTACACGAGGATCATCTGGCTAACAGTAGCTATATTATGGAGGACAACGCTCATTTGTATTAGGCAATGGTTATGCAGATTCTGTTAGGAGTTCGTTTCAGTAACTTAGGTGAAACTCTGTATCCATCATGGCATATGTGGAGATGATTTGACTTTGGATATGCACGGGGGTCAGAGCAGAGACTGTACTCCATACGTCTCGACACCAGGTCTTCATCATGGAGGATACAACATATCAGGAAAGCATCAAGCGTACAGCGGAAACTCGTGGTGTTGACTTTGGGAAACAAGTGATAAACTACAGAAGTCTTTTTCGTGCGCGGAAATAGATCGTAAAAGGTAAACTAGGAAAGTGGTTGAGAGTTTATAGAAGACATTATTCAAAACTGTGGCAGACGGAGTTGTATTTAATGGAAGAATAAAAATATTATGTCAAATGTGTCAAAAGAAGTAGTATTTACTCCACTAATATCTATGATGGTAATATCAGACACAAAATTAGATGTAAAAAAAAATGTAAAGTTGTGTTTCGCGCAGACTTAGAACGCAGAAAATTCAGAGAGACGTAAGTGGAATTTATAAATATGGACAAGGGAGGGACTCGTCGAGGAAAGAATTATATAAACGAATCATGAAAGAGAAAAAAGATACTAAGGATGACAGGAAATTATTGTGTAGAAATTTCAGATTCACGCTGTAAAAGATCGCATTAGCAAGTTGGACGAGGAAGAACAGTGTGATATGTGCTCACTTTTCGAGAAAGAAAAAAAAGCTGGTGATATAAACGTTCGCTATGCATTTAAGAAGTGAAACTGGATACAAATTTATGCAGGAGTTAAAATGCTGAAGAGAATTCGCAAAAAAAAATGAGGGAATAGAACACAGTATATCATGAAAGATAAAAAGAACTGGGAACTGTAAAGTCTACACATGAGTAGGGAATTTATAGGCAAAGTGTGAGGGATGTGAGGATAACACAAGAGGTCTGAAGGCTTCTAGACACTATGGGAGAAAAAAAGAGTTACTGAATCTACAAGAATTCCTTGTGGTGTAACGGCGGCTCTGACTTGTGTCAAAGAAAGATCTTTGAGAACCCCAGCAGGGAAGATGGGGAGACAAATTAATGCTCTCCTCAACGAATGAAGGAACCTACAAAGAGCAGACATTGAAGCCTTGAACATATGATCGAAAAGAGGAAAAAGGAAAACGGTGAAGGTATAACCCTGTGATGTATGGCCCGTGTGCGCGGCAGTAGAGAAAATGGGAAACAATTAACATATGTGGCGAAGGCTGCCCTGCAGTCCAGCTTCGGAGAAATATATCTCTGTAATTATTGGAAGGTCGGGTCATTCTCTCTCTCTCTCTCTCTCTCTCTCTCTCCCTCTCTCTCTCTCTCTCTCTCTCTCTCTCTCTCTCTCTCTCTCTCACACACACACACACACACACACACACACACGCACACGCACAACTTGTCAGTGGTCATTCAGAATGGGATCAGAGCGACGATATTTTCAGTTATCGTTCCTCCATTATTTTTACCACAAGTATCTGTTTGCAGATCCCCATAAACCTTACACACACACACACACACACACACACACACACACACACACACACGTAAATATATTATGCGTATATATTTGCAGTGTTGGCTTATGATCGTAAATACTGTTTCTCTCTCCGGCAGGTGAGTTGGCACGGCTGGGGCAGGCAGAGGATTGTCTGGCCGTGGCTGGAGTGAGCCCAGGAATGTGGGGCGTTGATTGAACGCGCATAAACAGAAGATAAGTAATGACGGGATGGTCGGGGAAGCAAACCGTACAGGGATTCAAGCATCAGTGGGTTTTGTAAAAGTGAATGATGAGTGGGGAAGTGAAATGCGTTAACGTGTGGCTAAGGTGAGTGTAGAGAGGTTAGGTGTGTACATACGTATCTAGGAAGCTTGGTTGCATACTTGGTCAGAAGTTAGCCCCCAAATGCAACGGGAAATGTTTATATAACTGTCACATTCACTTGTGAAATCATACTTTCATGAGTATTATCTATTATCATATATAATATATATTGTTATATATCATTGTATCAATAACTATGGTTGTGTTTATTGTTACTATGTCAGTGCTAATAATCATTTGATATTATATTCCCATGACTTCTGTTATATAAGTAGAAGTAGGTTAGGTGTATTACGTATATTATGTAATATGTCATAGACATGTAAATGAATTCACTGGGAATTGTGCAAATAAGTCTGCGTAGGATGGTGAGGCGTGAGCCACCTGGAGACATAGATGTCTGGCTCGGGTTAGACCCACGGTTACGATAACAACAGAGGGAAGGAGGTTTATAGTTCCCGACTCTTTGAGATATTCCTCCGTCTGTCTACCAAGAATCTAGGCTGTGGGTGTAAGTTTTGTAAATATATGTACGTAGAACATTGTTTTGTTTACATATCCAACACTAATAATGTTTAAAGGTGTTGTGACAGTCTAATGGTGCCCAGGCCTGAGACGTTGTTTGATGTCGTGTTATAAATGGCCCAGCGATACATCCACGAAGCACTGAAGCTACGAGGCTCCGGAGTGCAAGACTGAACCCATCAGGTATTCATAAGAGACAGTGTTCGAGATCGGTGAGGATTTAGTGTCAGATGACTCGCTTGAGGCTGGAAAATAGATTGAATGCAAAGTTGTCAAACAAATTCGGTCAAGAATACGAAGAAAGGAAGTTACAGCACGTTAAGCAAAATTGAGAGGATAGGAGAAAAAGTAAAGGTATGAAACAAATATGTAACATGGAACGAAAGGAAAAACAGTAAGAAGAGAGAGAGAGAGAGAGAGAGAGAGAGAGAGAGAGAGAGAGAGAGAGAGAGAGAGAGAAAAAAAGTATGAACTTTAGAAAAACCGTTTCAAAAGGCGGGACTGTGAGTCAGGCACCTGTCGCCTCGGCTGTAATCTAAGCTGCCTACAGTCGACGAGAAAAGTGAACAACACTGTCAGAAAAATGTTTGAGAGATGCATCTCACCGGACCACTGGCCATGAAAAGACTATGTTGTCCCTTACTCGATGAAAAAGTTGAGAAGAGAATCATTGGTCTCCTTGATAATCAAGCTCTTAACTCTGAAGAGGTTAAGAGGGGTATTCTGCTCCGGTATATGCTAGCAGAAGACGAGCATCGCATGAGTTTCACAAGACCAACCACGAAAAGGGGGAGCTCCTAGTGTAATTCACTAAGTAGATAAAGAGTCACTTTACCAGTGGGTTGGTTTATCAGGCATGAATCTTATGAGGGTATCTTTAACTCAGTTCTCATGGAACTGGTTCTATAGAGTGCCACTATGAAATGAATGTTTCTGAAGGGAAGGACGTCAGAAATATAGTCAGAAATGATGACTGAAAGTGCCTGCTCGCTTATAAAGGACCACTCCTCAAAACCCCAAAGGAAACTACAAAGAAACATCCGGTGATACGTCTCGCGGCCTCTGGCAACACACGTCTTAACATCACTTCTTCATGTATGTTTAAGGGAGGAAGTTTCCGCTGTGACAAGGTGAGACTCTTAGCTCATAACTGTGCTTTCCATTCGAAGCAAACCCTGGAGTCCCGCTGCTACACCGCATGCTCAAGATAACGAGGAGGAGACAACTCTGCTGTGAGACTAGAAATAGCGATCAGTCTTCCCTTGATGCTGTTTCCGTTCTGTGTACTACCGATTCTTCGGCGATCAAGATTACGCTGGCGATACACTATTGAAGGCACTACGAAACTCCGGATTTGCCAGCATTGTCCTGAGAGGAAAGCAACTTTCAGAGCAAACGACGGGTGACATAGAAATGATTCCTTGATGACAGAGCCGTGCACGAGTTTGCTCAGTCGCCGGTACACATTTCCCAACGCCGTTCACAACAGATGAAGTATACACCATCTGCGTACAGGACGCCATCTGCCCCTGTAAACGCAATAAAGAAGATGCGCCTGGTAAAGGGAACGAGTATCTCGATGCGTCGGATAGAGGGATTGATTGACCCCATTCCAGTTACAGTGACTCCACTTTCAGGTGATGAGGCGACGGGCGTAGGGAGGGAACTACTGCAGGGGAGTATAACGAAAAACACCGAGTGGTAGCGCGACATCTTTGAAGATCCCCACAGGAGCGAGAAGCTGGCAAATCACTGGACACTTGTACCTCGAGTCACCCACGCTAAAGAAGCGTCTAAGGTAACAATAGGTGCTCAGGAATGACAGGGGACTCTACCAAACAATTCTCGCTAACAAAAATACGTAGAGAGAGAAACAGAGCTTTGCTGCCAGCTTATGAATCGTTGATGGGAAGCCACTTACATGTACAGAAAAAGGACGATGGGATGCTGAATAGTTTATAATAGGGAGTTTAAGAGGTAGCGCCATAAGGTCAAGTGTTTAAGGTTCCATTAGGAAGAACTCTTTTAAAAGGGAACACCTCCATCTCTGAAAGTGGATATGGATCTGCTATAAATGATATGCCCAAGTTTATCACCATAGTTGGACTGCCCTGGGTTTGATGCCTAGAGTTTATGACACTGAGCTCCCTTCTTAGTATATCATAGTGTACGAGAACAAACATCCTACATGCTCTTACCAAGGAAGCAAGGTAAATAAGGACTTGTTGAGTGTACATAGCCCACAACCCAGCATAAAATGACTTTACAAATAATGGCAAAATTGATTATACTATTAGATGGTCTGAGGCCATACCTCTACCAGGAATAGACTGTGTTAGAAGAGAAACTCTTAAGTATATTTTGTAGGCTTGGGTTTTTCCCTAGAGAAATGTTGTGACAATGCATGAAGTCCTCATCCATATTGATATTATGTGAACTTGCACTACCCTTTATAATCCGGTGTCGAGTGGCCCTTAATGAGAGATTAAATGGGACTTTTAAAACTATGTTGAGAAGGATGTCCCAGAAATGACATACTTACCCTCTATATTATTTGTATGTAGGAAAATACCGCATGCCAGTATGGGCCTTTTCTCTTTTTTGAGCCCAAATGCGAACGCACCGTGAATGGACCAGACAACCTTTTGAAAGAAATGACAGTGGCAGGAGAGGATAAATAGCAGTGATGTATCGGTTAGCGTTGTTGACTGTGGTACATTTGCGGGCCGCCCGGGGGTCATGTTTGCATAGGTTCGAATCCTGGTTCCAGCAGTCGGTTCGCAGTTAATCCAGCTGTTCATCATCCACTAGGGTTTGGATGATAAATTGAGTACTTTGGTTAGGCTAGGATATATATATATATATATATATATATATATATATATATATATATATATATATATATATATATATGACATATGATAGAGTTGATAGAGATGCTCTGTGGAAGGTATTAAGAATATATGGTGTGGGTGGCAAGTTGTTAGAAGCAGTGAAAAGTTTTTATCGAGGATGTAAGGCATGTGCACGTGTAGGAAGAGAGGAAAGTGATTGGTTCTCAGTGAATGTAGGTTTGCGGCAGGGGTGTGTGATGTCTCCATGGTTGTTTAATTTGTTTATGGATGGGGTTGTTAGGGAGGTGAATGCAAGAGTTTTGGAGAGAGGGGCAAAAATGAAGTCTGTTGTGGATGAGAGAGCTTGGGAAGTGAGTCAGTTGTTGTTCGCTGATGATACAGCGCTGGTGGCTGATTCATGTGAGAAACTGCAGAAGATGGTGACTGAGTTTGGTAAAGTGTGTGAAAGAAAAAAGTTAAGAGTGAATGTGAATAAGAGCAAGGTTATTAGGTACAGTAGGGTTGAAGGTCAAGTCAATTGGGAGGTAAGTTTGAATGGAGAAAAGCTGGAGGAAGTAAAGTGTTTTAGATATCTGGGGGTGGATCTGGCAGCGGATGGAACCATGGAAGCGGAAGTGAATCATAGGGTGGGGGAGGGGGCGAAAATCCTGGGAGCCTTGAAGAATGTGTGGAAGTCGAGAACATTATCTCGGAAAGCAAAAATGGGTATGTTTGAAGGAATAGTGGCTCCAACAATGTTGTATGGTTGCGAGGCGTGGGCTATGGATAGAGTTGTGCGCAGGAGGGTGGATGTGCTGGAAATGAGATGTTTGAGGACAATGTGTGGTGTGAGGTGGTTTGATCGAGTAAGTAATGTAAGGGTAAGAGAGATGTGTGGAAATAAAAACAGTGTGGTTGAGAGAGCAGAAGAGGGTGTTTTGAAATGGTTTGGGCACATGGAGAGAATGAGTGAGGAAAGATTGACCAAGAGGATATATGTGTCAGAGGTGGAGGGAACGAGAAGTGGGAGACCAAATTGGAGGTGGAAAGACGGAGTGAAAAAGATTTTGAGTGATCGGGGCCTGAACATGCAGGAGGGTGAAAGGCGGACAAGGAATAGAGTGAATTGGATCGATGTGGTATACAGGGGTTGACGTGCTGTCAGTGGATTGAATCAGGGCATGTGAAGCGTCTGGGGTAAACCATGGAAAGCTGTGTGGGGCCTGGATGTGGAAAGGGAGCTGGGGTTTCGGGCATTATTGCATTACAGCTAGAGACTGAGAACGAATGAGGCCTTTGTTGTCTTTTCCTAGCGCTACCTCGCACACATGAGGGGGGAGGGGGATGGTATTCCATGTGTGGCGAGGTGGCGATGGCAATGAATAGAGGCAGACAGTGTGAATTGTGTGCATGGGTATATATGTATGTGTCTGTGTGTGTATATATATGTGTACATTGAGATGTATAGGTGTGTATATTTGCGTGTGTGGACGTGTGTGTATATACATGTGTATGGGGGTGGGTTGGGCCATTTCTTTCGCCTGTTTCCTTGCGCTACCTCGCAAACGCGGGAGACAGCGACAAAGCAAAATAAATAAATAGATATAAATATAAATATATGACCTTGATTAGAGCATTCATTTGAAAGTGGTAAAGTAAACCAAAAATCTCATGAACAGACTTAAGTAAACATATGATCTGGAACAACCTGAAGATTAAAATTTGCTTCAGAAAGTCACTGTTTTTAAAGTTTTCATTTATTATGAGATTCATAATAGGTCAGGACGATTTACCTGTAGATATTGGAAGTCGACAATAATTTTCTTTCACAGATATGGGAAAAACTTGATGAAGGTGTCACAGTCGTCCACACAATCATATAACTTATTTGTGTGGTAATGTATTGCCAGTCACTGCGTGTTAACGTGTTTTATGTTCTTATCATTGTAATGTATTGTGAGTGTATGTGTGATACATGCATATCATTGCGGCATTGTTCATTGGGCAAAACTTGTGTTCCAAATCATCATCTGTAAAAGTGGGAAATTTTAGAGGGAAAGTAATTTCATCATTTAATGCAATTTCAGTGTTAAAGTTGAAATTATTTGGTTGAACTGTTTGTCTTTAGTTATCAAAGTAGATAGACTATGTAATGAATATCAATGTATGAATTCATTTGTATCTAGCGACGAAGGTTTGCCTGGGGCTAGGAGACGTGAGCTCTGGGAATGGTGAACGCTGTGAGTTCGTTCGTTCATAAACACGTACATGATGATGAGCAGAGGGAGTTAGGATTGTAGCCACTGGCTATGAGATGTTCCTCCCGCTGTCTATGAACAATTACTCCTGGCAACAAGTCTCAAGTATATAATAGAATATATCTCGTTAATCCACGTGGTTTACGAAGCAAAGTTTCGGGAGTGAAGACGAATTCGCTTGGGGGAAAATTATGAGTGGTGTGTCTCTGAATCTCGCTTAGCCATCACGAACGGAAGTTTCCTTGATGAATACGCAAATTGCACGGACCACTCTGTTTAGACTAACATTCACTGCACCGAGTTCGCTTCATGCAAAGTTTACCAGTGTTTCCCTTTAATTCATCTCGATGCTTTTCTCCTTTTACCACACAGATCTCCCTCTACGTTCCTGGTCTCGTCTTCTACCACAAAGGTTCTCGTCTTCTACCACAAACATCCACGGAGAGAATCCTTTAGTCTGTTGTACTTAGAACTCCTTTCTATTTCCTTTGTGAAAAGGAAAGTTTTGTTTGTATATCCAACACTAAGAATGCACAAACGCCCTTTTGACAATATCAGGGGATACCAGGGAAACGTCAGTGGGGCCTGGCTGTGGATTGGGGGCCCTGGTTGTGGATTGGGGGCCCTGGTTGTGGATTGGGGGCCCTGGTAGTTGTGAAGTATACACGACAGGTAGACAGTGGATGAGTGAATGAGGCCATTTCTTCGTGTATTCCTAGAGCCGCCTTGCTAAAGCAGGAAGTGGTTTTATATATATATATATATATATATATATATATATATATATATATATATATATTTTTCATACTATTCGCCATTTCCCGCGTTAGCGAAGCAGCGTTAAGAACAGAAGACTGGGCCTTTGAGGGAATATCCTCACCTGCAACCCCCCCCCCCCCCTCTCTGTTCCTTCTTTTGGAAAAAAAAAAAACGTGAGGGGAGGATTTGCAGCCTCCTGCTCCCTCCAATTTTAGTCGCCTTCTACGTGGGAATACGTGGGAAGTATTGTTTCTCCCCCATCCCCAGGGATAATATATATATATATATATATATATGCAACCAACAACGCACAAAAAAGGTAATAAATGCACATGAAACGGAAGTCTTCTCCAAATAGGGTGAGTTCAAAAGCTTGGTGCCGCAGGAGTGTCTCTTGAAACCGTTGCTGTTCTTGATGTTTGAGGATGACCTGACAGAAGAATGGCTCTCCCACCTGAACATGTTTGGTGATGTTGCCAGGATCACGAGGAATTACTTACAAGGGGTCAAACCTGGAAAAAAACTTCAAAGTTGTAGTTTGAAACCAGCTCAATGACGTACTTAAAAAAAATGTTCATTGAAAGATCAGGCATAGAACAACCAGAGGTCATGCTATGAAATTCGAGGAGACGCTTGTTAGAAAGGATGCAAAGAAGTGCTTTGATTGTGTGAAAGTAGTGGAGGAATGGAATGAACTAGGTTACGAGATAATGAATAGGCAGAGCATACGAAAGTTTAAACAGCTGTATGATAGAGAAAGTAGGAGTAGGAATAGGTAATTGCAGTTGGTGATTGTACACTAGGTTTGTGTGTGTGTGTGTGTGTGTGTGTGTGCGTGTGCGTGTCTGTGTTGTGTGTGTGTGTGTGTGTGTGTGTGATTGTGATTACTATTTGTGTGTTAAAGGGCGAAAGTTTTACATTCGTGTTGCCCTGCCTCTTAACCTTACAAATATTTTCCATGTCCTTATTACTGTGTGTACACACACACACACACACACACACACACACACATTAGTCTGCTAACAAGCGTCGAGTGGTGGTGAGGATCACGAGCAGCGACACCAGAGCGGACCCTGGCTGTAGGAGGCAGGCTGGTGGAATCCAGCTGCAGCCAGAGACGTGAGAAGTAGACGTAGTACCTAACCTGTCACCGGGTCACCATGACGCCGTGTTTCTCCAGGCTAACACACGACTCGTCTGTCTCGACCTATGTCAGAGCCGCCTCTTAAGACCCTTGAACATGAAGAGCTTCAGAGACGTGTACGCCAGCATAATGTTCGACCCAAATTAGACTGTATTGCGGAGTTGAGTCTTACTTATTCTAGGAGGTAGAACGGAAGGCCGACAAAAACTGAACGTACTCTGACGGGGGAAAAAATGTGTGCTTGGTTTAGATTCGACCAGAGTAGAATGTAGGCGTCCAATAGGGATATGATTATTATATTGACTGATGAAATTCATGAGGAGTGACTGAGTCGAGGGATTTGGTTCGATTGACTTCTTCAGTTCAACGCTATGGACGTTATCGCCCAAAGGGTTGAACCGTTGTGCTCTAGGGTCGTACTGTCGCGTTAAATGATCGTACCGTCGTGCTCAATGATCCTAACTTTACGTTTAATGATCAAACCGTCGTGCTCAAGGGACGGAACTTTACGATATTGATCGTACCGTTATGCTCAAGGGTAGTAACGTTACGCTTAATGATCGTACCGTCGTGCGTAAGGGTCGTACCGTCACGATTAATCATACCGTCGTGCTGAAGGGTCGTACCGTCTCGATTAATGATCGCACCATCGTGCTCAAGGATCGTACCGTCGTGCTCAAGGGTCGTACCGTCTCGATTAATGATCGCACCATCGTGCTCAAGGATCGTACCGTCGTGCTGAAGGGTCGTACCGTCTCGATTAATGATCGCACCATCGTGCTCAAGGATCGTACCGTCGTGCTCAAGGGTCGTACCATTACTCGCATGGTCGTACCGTCAGGTTCAAGGGGATTTAATATAGGAGTAGGAAAGACTGAGAGAAATGACCTCAATAATACAGTGTCGGGATGCAGACTGAACCAAGGTGGCAGGAGGTAAAGGCAGTTACAAATGAGGGAACTGGGAATGAACCGTGGAAATGTGACTTGAGATCGTGTCTCATGTGTGTACAACTCCATTACTGTGTACACAGTACAGTAATGCAAAATTGGGAGCAGCAACACACACACACACACACACACACAGGGGGTAGCAGTCGGCCCACAGCCAACCCTACTGTTCATACTACCCACAGGACTGGTAGATAAATGGGTACTTGGCTCGGTCTGATGTGTGTGTGTGTGTGTGTGTGTGTGTGTGTGTGTGTGTGTGTGTTGACACGTAAGAGGAAAGCCATGGTACACACACATAATGGAAGGTTAAGAGACGAGGCAGCACGAATGTAAAACTCTCTTCCTGTAACATACAAATAGTAACCACACACACACACACACACACACACACACACACACACACATACACACACACACACGAATTTCTCAAAAAGATCCGAGTAATCTAAGGGGGAAAAAAAAGAGATGTATAACCAGAAGACTGGAATAAGATGGGGAGGGAGGAATACCGTACAATGGTGAGGGTGTAAACAAGCTGCCAAGCGAGTGTGAGGAGAGATCAAAAAGAAGGCTGTGAAAATATAGGAGGCGAGGAGTAAATCCTGAATAGCATGGAGGTTATAGAGTGACGATGTAGTAAGACACCAGAACCTCGCTACAACACGAAACACAACCGCTGGGAGTTGTGGAAGACGCGTCACCTGTGAGGGTTTTGAATTGTCTCAAGCTGTTTGGGAACTTTTTTATTTAGAATGCCTGTTTACTCTTAAGCTGTTTGGGAACTTTTGTATTCAGAATACCTAATTACTCTGAAGCTGTTCAGGAACTTTTTTATTTGGGAATCCTGGTTACGCTCACGCTGTTTTGGAACGTTTTTATATCATGTATGATATTCTCAAACTATTGGGAGGTTATTTTTGTAGAATAGCTGATTTTTTTAAGCGGTAGGGAGCTTTTATTTTAATAGAATATATGATTTTCCTGGGGAACTTTTTTCTTTCAAAGCTTAAAAAAGCTTTCTTCTCAAGCAGTTGGGAACTTTTTTGATAGTTTGTTTTTGTACATGCTGTGGGGAACGTTGTTGTTAAATGTATTTTCAAGCTGTTGGGGAACTTTTTTTTTTGTTACAAACGAGTTTCGTGTGGTCATGATGGGGATCTTTATTTCATAAGATACATAACTTTCATCTCGAACTTTTTCATACAAAAGAAATAGGAATTGTACAAAAGTAAGTCTTCCATTAATTCTCAAGAAGTGTAATATACTCAGTATTTCTCAATATGTATATTACATGACTCCTGACTTTTTCCATATGCTTATTATTTTAATGATTTTCATACAAAATTATCTGTAGTTTCTGTATCGGAACTCTGACCGCTTATGTGTACAGAATCAGCAGAACTTCGAACGTTCCCATCGTATGAATAATATATTCAAAACTTAACGCTTAAAACGGCGAAAAAATGTACTTTTGACTTTCAACACTTAACAATATTTATGACACGTAGAGCGTTTAAAGTACCTATTTGATTCTAGAAAGGTTAGAACATATGGTATGAAAGACTCCCAACACATACCACACTCCCGGTACTTGAAGGACATGACCCTCAACATATACCACACTGCCGGTACTTTGACAAGAGCGTATACATCATAACACTCACAGCTCCCTCAGTACAATACGACCCTTTAACCGTACAGCAAATCTGACATGTTAATTCAGATAATTTCACCACATCGAATACCAACAGTATTCTCGATTCGTGCAACTTTCCCGAAGTCGTGTAACTATTCTATCCCACATGTACAACATTCCCCTCCACCCTGACCTCGTCCATCAGACA